>NC_083614.1:26199556-26295718 GCF_963584025.1 Labrus mixtus | reverse complement strand
TGACCTCTCTTTAAGCACACAAAGGCAGGAGCAAAGAGAGAGCGGGCTTACATCTACAGGTACACACAGGTGCTGTAAGGTGGCAACACTTATTCAAAAGGTTTAAGGTTAAGTTTCTACCTTAACTACTAGCAGTGATGAGTGTAAATCAACAGAAAATACATCCTGTTTATTTGTTTAGCTATGATTTGTGGAACTCTTTTGAAGGACTTTGTGCAAACATACTCGATGCATCAAAAGAGCAGAAATAGTTGATATGATTTTGAGCTACACCCTCAGATTCTGCAGATATAAACAGTGCAGGAGCATCATTTGCAGTTTGACAAACATTTTAAATATGTCTTCATTAACAGTCTGGGCTTCAAGATTCTTCACTTGATCCTGCATATTTAGTTTAGGAAAGCTGTTTTCTAATCAGATTTGTGAGACGTTAGATTTGTATTGTCCACGTCCACCGACCTGCTAGAGGCTCTGCAGATCTCCGAGCGACAGAGGGACTCAGCACCGGCTCACTGCCCGTCCGAAAGACGGGAGACTTGGGGCTGGGACTCGTGAGCAGAGGGTCAGGAGACTGCTGGTGCTGAGGCTTGGATCCTGGAGGAGAGGAGAGGACGACAGGGAACATTAGAAAACCAACAGGACAAGAACAGGTGATTAAAGAGTGTGAACATTATATGAAAATAAAACAAAAACAGGATGTGGAGGGAGGGAAAGCGTGATATCAAAAGAGTTGCAGAAACAAGAACTTGTCATCTTAATTGTGTTGTTTTCATATATTGTCTGCGGCACAATAAAGCTTTGAGTATTCTTCAATCAAAAACGCAGTCTATAAATACCAGGAACAAATAATGAGACTGTTAGCCTGCAGCCTGCCTGCAGGAGTCATACACAAGTTAAAGAAAGAATGCACACCTTTGAAAAGTCTTCAAAGCTTTGAAAGGATGCATTCACAGTGTTGCAAACAGAAAACAAAAGTAAGAATCCTGCACTACTTTTATGACTCTGCACACCTGGACTGCCTTTGTGAGGAGGCAGAAAACTGTGAATATTCATGTGAATGGATAGAAGAGCTAACTTATATAAAAGTTAACATCAACACAAACAGTCTCTAGAGGATCGATGGGTGCCCTGTGCACAGCTGTGCTACTCATCGGGGGGGTGCAGATGGAGCAGGAACAGACAGCTTTCAAGATCAGAGGTGCACACCAGGATTTGTTCAGATTGACTTCAAAGTTTCATGCAGATAAAACATTAGAGCGAATAACACAGTGGCTTCCTCAGGTTCACTCTCACTCCCTCAGAGGAAGCCACTATGAGAAATGCATTTCAAATATGAAGGATTCAAAGATAAAACTTCATTTCTGTTCCTGAATAAATCATTTCCTCTTATCGTGCATTTTTAATCACACTACAGGGTGCCGACAGGTGCAGGCGCTCGGCAAAGGCTGAAACGACTCACATTAAGAAAAAATGTTCCGCAAATTCAGAAACGCCGCAAGTTCAAAAGCAACTTCAAACGTCCAAATCAAATGTAACGGCTGAAACGGGCTGCAAATGAAAGAAACCTGCCAAAGCAACTGCATTAACATCAAACGCGCTGCAAAAAAAAAAAAAAGCTCAGTATGAGATCAGAAAACACAAATATTCACAGACAACTGCAAATAGGCAAACGCTGCAAATCCAGCCGTTTCAACAGAAGTGCTCCAGGCCTGTAGGGGCGCTGTGTGGGAGCGTTTGGTCACCTCAGCATCACCTCTTTGTCTGTTTCTTTTATTGAACCAAGTTAGGAGGCGAGATCATTTCCAATATGATGACTGCCATCGTTTGGCTGGATGTCATTATGAAGACCATGTGCCTGTTTTATACCATTTGTTAGAGGTTTTCTGAATGTCAGTGTCACTTACCGAGAGGCAGGTAGCTCTCTGACTGGTGAGCTTTGAGCGGGCGTCTCCTCTCTTGGACCTGGTTCAGACTCGCTGGTTGGCTGCCGCAGCGATCCTTCAACCTGAGACACAAAAAAGGTTACGGCATCAACTTCTACTTTCTCTTTTGTTTTTTCTTTCAAAGCCTTTTTCTCCTTTTTTCCTTTCTGTAAACACACTAAAACCTGCACCACATATTCATTCCTCCCGCCTCCCGCTCTTTTCCTCAGACGGATATGGACGCCATACATCACGCTCAGAGGACTCTCATGCAGCGTGAAATAACACACGCTCTTTATTTATACACGATACGTTTGGAACATGTCATATATACAGCGCCGTGCATGGACGATGAATAGAAATAGCTGGAGGCTGCATGTTAGAGCAGGAAGAGGTTTCAAGTATTGATTTCATTCTGCCAGTGAAAAAACTAAAGTACAATTGGTCTGCAGCCGACTTCCCACTTCCACTACAGGCCTGTGTGGTGCTGAGTTTATGAGTAGCGGTCTTTATTTATCGACTCACAGCGGTCAAATACAAACTCATAAAACACATCGTTCCAGCCGCAGAGGAAGTGTTGATCAGTGTGTTTGTGTGTCTATCACTTGTACAAACCTGAGCTGGCTGCTCCGGCTCGTGCCGTTCTCCCTGCAGTGTGTGCCGTCCTGCACGTTGTGTGTGTTGTCGTGCGTGTGTCCGTTGGTGATGTTGAGGCTGAGGCGCTTCTGACTCCGCCTCTCCTGCGCCATGAACCCCGACGCCTCCCTGTGGTTGCCGGAGAGCCCGTACTTTTCCTCCAAGCAGCGCAGAGGCAGCGCTCTGTTGATTGGCTGGAAGATGATGGCTCCGACCACCTTGAGTTAACGGACAGAGGAACATACGGTTCTCTACTGACAGAGGAATAACGGGTTTAACACTGTAATCCAGTTATTGTACGGATTCATGTCAGCTAGACAGGAAGTAACATGTTTATATTCATCATTTAGTCCAATCCCAACAACTCATGAAGTAAACCGAGGTCTTTCTCTTTTTGTCTGCAGTTAGTCCATTTTCTGTCCTGCACCTGTGTGAATGTTGCTTTGATGTTCACACTCTAGTTTCCTCTTTTTTTTTAAAAAATATTTGGACAAACCCACCTGGGAAACAGCTTTCCTGTTGCCAACATAGAATCTAATAAGTGCCGGGACGCTGTCAAAGCCTTCTCTATCCAGCCGGTACTCCACTCTGGAGTACGCCTCGTTCAGCATCACCACCTGAGAAAAGAAGAAATGTGAACAATTACATTATTTAACTGTTGCTATTTGATGGTACCCAAACCTTTTCGTCTTCTATATGTGAAGAAAGAGACAGAGTGCACTGTGCGACTGGCTGTAACAGAAATGTCTGCAACTGTGAGAAGATTTGAGTGAAGCTGTAGCTCAAGATCAGTTAGGAAGAATACGTATTTGTATTTGTCCTCTCTCGCGTCCTCATGCCTTTAGTTCCTTCATGTGTCCCTCCACCTCCCCATCACCGCCCGTCTTTGCAGAATCATCAGCCGTCAATTCTTCACCCATCTGGTTTAACAAGTCATCGGCCTAAACCACCCGAAGGGGGGATTTATTCTAAATGACCGACAGAGTACCCCGTTGCAGGAACATCCCATGTACACCGTGCACACACCGTGCACTGCTGCTGGGTGAAGCTGAGGAAGCTGCAGGCAAAACGTGTTGTTCCCTCACTATAAAGTTTCAGTAAAGACATTTCTCCGATTACAAAGATCTCCCCATAGAGTCCAAGCGCAGAAGACCTTCTGTAGAGACACATTTCAATTTGATAATCTACTGAAATTGCATTTCAGATCTTTTGCAATATGTGCAGTATATGTTGTGTTGTTTTGAACGGCCGATAATAAACAACATGCATATGAGGAATAAAATGGCCGACTGTTGTAAACTGTATATGTGGCAAAAAAGTCCTACACTACTTTATTTCCATGTTGGCTGTAATGGTGGTACTTAGAGAGCCTGAGGTGGTTCCTTTGTGATTCTGGCCATGCTGTCATACCTTCTTGTTGATTTTAAAGTGCTGGGCAGTGTTCCTCCACTGGCTGGTCAGAACGTAACTTCCTGGACTGGACAGCGAATCACGGATCAGGAAATCACCGTCACGCTGCACCAAGTTTTCTGCAACCTGGAGCGACACAGAAGGTTACATGTACGGGCGCAACAACACAAACACAAACACAAAGCACGTGGACACGTGCAGGCACACAGTGTTTATTTACAGTCTAAACATTTCATTTGAGGTGATAACAGGCGCTCGCCTGTTCTGCTGTTTTTTACATCTTTATATGAGCGCAGTGCCGGCTGGTTTGCAGCGGTTACATAAGACATGGAAGATATTTAAAGCCTCAACTTAATTCAGTATTTATAGAGCGAGAAAAAACATCAGAGAGATCTCAATTTATATTTTATCATTTCCCTTTCCGTTGGGAAAAAGCTCTTTTCGACTCATTTAGACCTCTGCAGATACGTCATGTACGACGAAAAGAGAAGCTTAGTTTAAGGTGAACTTTTCTGGAGATTTTAGATGCACCCCCTAACCCCGACCCCAACCCCACCCGACCCCCACCCTGTGAGCAGCGCTGCACAGGGAACGCCACCTCACTCCATCAGAGCATGTCCACAGGATCCTCTTTGTGCATGTGTGTGTGTGCAGCATGTTCAACAACAGAGTTTGAAATTGAACTTCCCCTCCCGATATTAATGAAGTATATCTTATCTTAATTTATTTTCTTAAAGGTACAGTACACAATTTTGGGAACATATTCACTAAAAAGTGGTTGAGCTTGCAGGTTTACATGACTGCCTTTTAGTTGCTTTTATGTTTTTAAATACCAAAACATTATTCAACTTCTCAAACATTCAGATGTTTTGTCTGTCCCTTTATGAAACTAAAATGTGTCTTTTTCAACTGTTACAAGTCTACAACAAGCGATTAGAGATGGTCATAACGGTTATTTGTGACCATTTCTGACATCATACCTCAATTGAGAAAATGCTCACACCCTAATGAACACAGTCATCGAAACATAAACCCTCAACAAGACAGTGAAAACTCATTCAAAAACATTCATTTTCTGCTGGAACAGATGAAGTGCAGCATCCACTTCACTTAATCGAAAAAACGATTAAAAGCCGAGCTGTGAGACGGCCTGAGGCACAAAAAAAACACAAAAATCTGAACGAGATTTAGTTTGAGACAGAAATCAAATGAGCTGATAATGTATCTTTATCGTTGTTTCTAATTCAGTCTTGTTTAATTTACTACCTTTTTACTCTCTCTCTCTCTCTCTAACACACACACACACACACACACACACACACACACACACACGCCCTTAACACACAGTTACACACTTTAATTAAGCGAGTGTTTGTATAGGACATAATGGTAGTTTAGTTTAGCCAAAGGAAGCAGCTTATTAAAAATGATTACATCTCAGAGCGGGCTCTACGAGGGAACACACAGCCTCCCTCTCTCTCTCTATCACACACACACACACACACACACACACACACACACACACTGCACCGTACAGAAAGAGCTTTTTATACACTGACCTAACACTATAACCCTGCTCTGTTGCTGAGGCCAGTATTTAAGCTATAGTCTTTCTGTAAGCATGTGTGTGCAGTTTGTCTAATAATAGGTGATCTGGTTCAACAAGTTTTTAACCGGGCTTGAAAAGGGAGGGCCCTGTGACTCAGATTTGTGTGTCTGTGTGTGTGTGTGTGTGTGTGTGTGTTACCTGTCTGGGTATGGCTCCGTGGTACCATGCATGGCTCCTCGGCTCCTCACAGTTCATCTTCAGTTCTTCTTCGAGCTCTCTGCGGAGCTTCTCTGATGGACAGTCCAGGATGAACTGATCCCTGGAGAACTGCGTTAAAAGAAAGAAAAAAAAAAACACGCAATAAATACATAAAACTAGAACTCAACGCTGCGCTGCGTTCGGCTTTTGGAGAAAGTCAAAGAGAAACAGACGAGCGGCAATCATCGTAAAAGTTGCAACAGTTTCCTTATTCCACAAAACAAACAGCGATGAGGTCAAAGCTCAGAGTGATGACAAATATCACTCTGGTGACACCACAGTAACCAGACCAGAGCAAATACACAATAAGGTAGAAGGGAAAGACGAGCGGCTGTGGCTCAGAGGTCGTCTCTCAATCAGAAGGTCGGGGGTTTCGACCTCCTGCAGCCACATGAACAAGAGTCCTCAGGCAAGACACTTAACCCCAAATACCTCCTGTTGCTACGTCCGCAGCGTGTGAATGTGTATAAATGGGATTAGATATTACTGGTGGACACTTTAGCCCGATACTAGCTCGCATTCATTTTACCATTTAAAAAAAAAAAACTAAATAGAAATCCCCCTGATGAGAGACAATGAACCTCTTTGTTTCAAGGTGGGGGTGTAGGAACGAGGTGAGGAGATAACTGAGGGTGCAAAAATAGTGTGCAAGTATTAGAAGAGAATGATGAGCTACAAAAACAGTACGACCGTCATGAAGCAGCGCGTAAAGCGGCGCTCGTTGAGAAGCTCGAGACACTGAGAATATTGAAGATGAAAAGTCCTGACTTTGTTGTAAAGACGTGTTTTTCTTAGCTTTTAGAAGACTCCTCATCAGAAGTGACTTTAGTTGCCGTGCTGTGAAGTGTTATGCCTTTAATGTTTACTCTGCACATTGTTTATAGCTCTGAATATAGAACAAAAACTTTGGGGTCAAAGGTCATAAAGACACAAAAAACCTGCTAAAAACTCTTACTTTGTGACTTCTCAGATTTATCCTGCAGGCTCTGAACCTTTCAGGTTAGACATCATCCATCCATCATGTGCAGACTGAAACAGCGAGCAGCGGCAACACAACAACAACTCTTCAGAGTCACAGAGCTAAACAACGCTACAGCTAATAATGATGAATGGACTTGAGCTTGTTTATTTCTTTTCAAGTCTTCTGACTACTCAAAGCGCTTTTACATGCGGATGGTATATAACACAAAAAACTTTTTTAGACTTGTTATCATCAGTGTTTTTATCAGTGCCTTGTTACTATGGGACCCCCATTCCTCAGCTTGACCTTCAAATATTTAAAAATCCTTTTTCAAAAACCCTTTTCATTTAGTAGTAACATTTAGTGAATACTGTGATGATAGAGAAGAGGAGCAGAGGCTATTTTAATCTTCTCTCTGTGTTGTAAATCAGGCAGAGCTGACACTACAGCTGACTTTGAACTCCTACCACTACGACCAGTTTCATCTGTAACATCCATTCATTCTTTTGTGTCAGTCTATAAGTAGTTAATCAATAATGAGATGATACACAACACATTTTAAACATGTCATTGGTGGATTCAAGATTTTTTAAAGAGCCAGTAACAGAAAGTGAAACCTTCCTAAACGAGAACGATGAGGCTCAGAGTGAAGAAACATTTACACCTGAGCCTCACAGAACGGTACAATGTGTCAAACCAACAACCTCCAATCATCTCCGTGGCCCCAATAATACAAATCTAACTGAACTGAAGTGGTTAAATCTCATAAAAAAACACCAAACAGGTGATGAAACGATCGATCTGTCAGTTTCACATCAACAAGAGACGGAATGATTAGAAAAGAGAAAAGTGAAGGAGAGATATTTGAGAGGAGACAGAATCAGCACAACCACCTGTACCAAAACACCAAACACACACACACACACACACACACACACACACACACACACACTCACACACACACACACTCACACACACACACACACACACACACACACACACACACACACACACACACACACTTACATGACAGCTGCTCGGTCTCTGCATTGCTTTTCCTTCTTGCTCCTTCCTTAATGACACGCTGCATAGCAAACACACTCACACATTGTTTTTTTTTAAATCTCTGATATTTAACAATTCACACAAAACCTTTCCACACACTTTGTATCAAACAACATGTTCACACACACACACACACACACACACACACACTAACTATACTGTCTGTGTGTCTCTCGCCCTCTCTCTCTGTCCTCGGTGATTTTCCTCTCTTCTCTTTCCACCCGGTGCCTCCTAATGTGATGTCATCCACCTGACCCCACCCAACTGCCCGGACCTGCCTCCATACACACCCTCACCTGACGTACGTAAACACACACTCATACTGAAGTGACGCACACACACTTCTCTGAACTTTCCCTGACTAACAGTTTGCTGATGAAACAAGCAGTCTGTGGTTAAATGTAGAACTCAGTTTGTCCCTTACTGGTTCATACTCACTCACACAATGCACAATGCAGCAGATATTATCTCTATCTGTAGTTATGTACTAGAGGTCATCAGTGCTACAATGGCTGTACACACCGAGGTGCTGCTTGTCAACAGGTAAGGCAGGCGACTTCCCTCTGAGGGCGGACAAACTTTGAATCGCAGCAGTGGCTCAAAAATGTGCACGTTTTGCAACAACAGTAAGAAACCTCCCCATCAGACAGCACTCACTCTCAATGCGCTGCTACGATTGCCTGCATGAAGCTGTGAAAAACAAAGTTTGTCAAAGTCACAGAAGAAAAATGAAGTGGAATTATCCATCTCAGAGTGAAAAAAGAAAGCAAGACATTGGATCAGGAGCAGAAGAGACGAATAAGTGCCACCTCAAAATGCTGATAATGCTAACTAGTAATCATGACATAAAGGGGATGAACGCTGGTCGGACGGCCCCTGTACATTTTTGCCTAGGGCCCCAAAAGACTCTAGATTCACAAATTTCCAGTTTCAGGTTCATTTTATTAACATATCATTAAAAAAAGGAAACAGGTCTTGCACAAAACGCTTCACAAAATGTTTATATGTAAAAAAAAAAAAACACAAAATCTGCATGCTCCAAACATCCCAAAGAATACCTGAGGATGGCTCTACTGCAGGTGCACGGTGCACGGTTCTATGATATTATGCTAATGCTATGCCATTTATATGCAACTAGGTTGTAATTTACCAGCTGGGAATGTTTAATATCAGGTCGACACGCTGCTGCTGAAATCAAGAAAGAGACATGATCCAAACGTGCACTGAGCTACCAGAGTCATGACTTTAATACACACACACACACACACACACACATATACACACACACACATACACCTACATGTAGAAGGAAATATGTCTATAAGTGTCCCCAGGAAACTGAAACCTCTCACATCGTAGTATCGTTTGCTCTCTCTCTTCACTTCTCCACCTCTGTGTTTCTGTTGTTATTTACTTCTCTCATATTTTCTGCGTCTTTGTAAAGTCATTAGGATAGACCCCTGTGCCTTCAGTCTGCATGTCTCCATGCATGACAGGAAATCAGCTTATCACGTTACAGCTTCTAACTCATCATAATGCACATGTCCTGACTCTGTCATTGATCTCACTGTATGGAATCAGACTCTGCCTTCAATATTACCGCCCAGTGGTTCAATGAAATGACAACATTACTTTTCTTAAACAAACAACAAACAGCACATTTAGAGTCTGCGTCATGTTTATCTGGTTTCACTTTGTTTGCTATATGTATGTTACATCTCTCAAAGGCAGAATGTGCAACATTTTACACCTAAAAACAGCAGAAATCGAGTATCTCCTGTGTAAATGTGTCTCTGAGTCATGACTGTCTACAATGAGTGAGAAGCTCGAGTCCCGCTGGCTGTGTTGTTGTCAGAGCCATGTTTACATGGACGGGACGGCCTTGTGTATAAAAGCTGTTTTAGTCAAGGACTAGAGAAATGAAGAAGAACATACTCAATGAGTTGACGCTATACAAATAAAAATTGATTGATTGATTGATAGGGATCGAATGTCGGTTGCAGAACCCTTTTTAACATGTTGTTTTGTTCCGTTTCTATATTGTGTCACATGTTTTGTACCTTCTGAGATCCACGATGCACAATTTTTCATGAAATAAATAAATCTGATTGGTTGAAAAGGGTCAGACATTTGGGTGGCGACCTTTCATGAAGGAGTTGGTGGTGGGTCCTGAGGGTAAACCAGTTGAGTTTTAGTGCACTGCCTGTGCAGCATGCTTGTCCCGCTGTACCTGCTGAACTGGATCTAATGAAACAATCATGATGATAGTATCAAATCCCTTTGATCTGGCTTGCATCGGAGCCGTGATAAACAACAGGCGCAGTGCTTTTCCCCCCTCATAGATCTGTTTTGGATCGCTGTCACATCTGTGATTATATTTCATTACAACCATCACAGTTAAAATGCTTTTACATCTGCAGCCACACTGCCAGCAGGACTAATGAACAGAGGAGAAGTGGAGAGTACAACGGCTGGCAGAGGAAGGAGAAAAAGGACGAGAGGATGGAGGGATGACTACAGATGTAAGAGGAGGGATGGATAATGTGCATAAAGTATTATAAAGAGGGGCAGAGGGATGGAGAGGAGGAAGGAGAAGACATGGAGATGGTGGATGAATATATTTCCATGACTGTCCTTTAATAAAATCCTGCAACATGATGTCATCGTCAGAGAGCAGCTGCACTTATACTGTACCACAGTGTGTATGTGAGCCACATGAGGCAGTAACACTACACAGGACTGCACTGACATGTCTGTCCTGTCTACATGCTCAGATCTCTCCTCTCTTACTTCTTCTCCTCTTTCTTATTTTCTCAGTGCTTACAAGTTAAATGAGTTTCTAGCATCCCGAAAAAAAAAGTAAAGTGGGACACCTCTGACTGTAGCAAAGGTAAAAATGCCTCCAAAGACGTAACCTGTTGAACCTGATGTTTAAACCTGATGTTTAAACCTGATGTTTATCTACAATCACCTTGACAAAACACTCTGACTGGATGAATCTCAGGAGTGAATTACTGATAAACCAGAAAGGTAAGTTATACACCTTAATAACAAAGAAAACCCGCAGAATTTAAGTGTTTTTCCAGTGAATACATCCCTAAATGAAGTCATTTGGTTCTTCCAAAACATCAAAACATGTTACCTGACGTAGATTTGACTACCTGCATAACTGCATCCCATTGATTGAATAAATTACAGATGAATGTATTTAATCAACAATAAAACATGTATAAGTGTGTTTATAAATTACATACAAAGAAGTACTAATGCAGGAAACATGATTTATAGATGATGAATTAAAGCAACAATATGTAGGAATTTGGTTTGGTGCACTTTGGCGCCCACCGAAGGATCTTTAGTGCAACTGTACAGTCGTGAGAAACACAAAGGTTGTGTCCGACGTTGCGTACTTTCCGACTATTCATACTAACTGTGACGTCACATTGAGTCTGTAGTATGGTGTGAAATCATAGTATGCAAATTTGTGTATGTGAGCAATGCCTTGATGTATGAAAGACCGGCCAAAAAGTATGAAACAGGAGCAAACTGGTCAACAAGGAAACACTGACAGCGATCTCTCTTTTCCTTTTCTGGGCGCCATTCATCACCATCGTTTTCCTTTTAGCCTCAGCGGTTGTATCAAACCATACAGAGACAGGCTAACTGTTTTTTTTTTTATTTATTTTTTACTGAAGGCTTGTATGTGTTTGCACTTCTTGTTACCATAACAGTTTATACAGTATGTTATTTTACAGTAAATTGCTGTTTTATTTGACGTCATTGGCTGTTCTGCCTTGGGAATGATAATACTCATCCAATACTGATGTTTATATTCACCTTCTCAAAGCTTTAGCAATATCACTCCACAGTTTAGAGTTTCTTCTGTACAGGACATTTACCTGTGTTTGATCCACAGGCACAGGCGTTAATCTGCAGCATATATTTGAGCAAGCTCGGTTAGCTTCTGTCACAGCAAAAACAGGTCATTTATTTCAAGTTTTTGGGGCTAAAACTTAAACATGCAGAGCTTTTATTTTGAAGTTGCAAAGTTCATTCCTCCTGTTTCCTGCTCAGGAAATAAATAAAAAAAACAGTAGGCTAAATGTTGTGACTGATGTTTATGAAATATTTATAAATATAAGAATCATTTTGTTTGACAAAGCTTAACCTTAAATCCTCCTGAACTTAACAAAATAAAAGTCTTTATTAACTGTGAAGCGAATTCACAGAGCTGAATGCTATTGGTTTCAAATTTATAGGACAAGATTGTTGTGCAGGACGTCCACTCTCACCATCAGTATTTTCACTGAGACTGCCATGTCGTTAAAACAATCCCTCACTCAACGTTGAAGTGCGGCAGCTCTCAGACCAATGTGAACAACCCAATCCTTTGTTAGAAAGGATTTCAGCAGGGATTTGATTTTCTTTGGATTACCTGGATTTCACACAGGAGCAACTATTTTTGTTAAGTCCAAAAAGATTTCAGTGGATGTAAGAGTTCAAAACCAGGACGCTGTGATGCTGTTAATGTCTTGACCAATCGGATGCAGCGGGCAGCTCTGTAAGCTGCTTGTCTTTTGAGTTCAGTAAAGTGAAAATAACCTTTTAGAATCATAAACCTGATTCCTCATCATGTCAAAGTAAGCACACTCGTATACAACTGGACATTATAATCCTCGTCTCGTCCAAATCCCCTGTGTGCTGTAAGATAATGTGAGAGCTGAGATTTATGGATGACACCACTGACCTACAGCTGATGTCCGACATCCTCTATAATCTGAGAATGTGCAGGACGAGAAAACGGTAAAGAGCCGTAAAGCCATACTGAGAAATGCTACAACACTGGTGTGAAGAGGACGCTCAGCTTTAATCATGTTGAAAGGAAATATAGACAGAAGCCTTCATCCAATTAGGAGCAACTTTTGAGTCTGTGTACGTATAAGCTGGTTTCGAACAACAACTAAAGTGCTATTTATGAGGAATATTTTTCAAAACAAAGAGCTGATCCAACAAATACTACATCTTCTTCAGCATCATCGCATTGATTTCTGCACCGTCACATCAGTTTCTATGCATGTAACGTTCAACCTGATACAACTCTGACTCATCTCTGTATGTGATGTCACTGCAGGGACTGTTTCAAAACACAGTTTACAGGCAGAGGGACGCATCATGCACTTACGGAGCAGCGTTACATCACCTTTCAGAGGTGTAAAAATAAATGCACCTTGGTGTTAGCAGATATCTCAAGAGAAATTTTTCGGACATTTTTGCCTTTATAAGATGGGACAGCTGAAGAGACAGGACATGTTAGGAGGCGAGAGTAGGAGACACAGAGGCTGAGGTCAGATTCGAACCCAAGGCCACTGCTTCGAGGACTGTAGCCTCTGCACATGGGGCGCGTAACATAACCACTAGGGTCTTGAAAGCAAGAAAGCTGATTCCCCAGATGTTAGAGTTTTCTTTTAAGATTTAAAGGTCACATATTCTCCTTCTTTTCAACAAGTTAAATAAGTCTCAGAGCTCCTCAAAACATGTCTGTGAAGTGTCTTGTTCTAAATCCACTCTGATCCTGTATTTGATCATGCCTATAAACCCCTCTATTTCAGCCCTACTCAGAACAGGTTGTTTCTGTGTCTGTAGCTTTAAATGTAAATGAGCTGTGTCTGACCACGCCCCCTCTCTGGAAGGGCTTGGGTGTCTCTGGCTTTCTCGCTCCATGTTCTGTTGTTTACGGTGAGAAGGCAGACTCAGAGGGCAGAACAAACACCTAGCTGTGGGAGTGTCACACACCTGGGGGAGGGGTTACTGCCCTTTGTGATGTCATGAAGGGAAAACCTCCAAACGGCCTGTTTGAGCACACATTTTCTGAAAAGTGGAGCAGGCAGAAGATGGAGAGGATGGACTTTTCTCATCATTGGGGGGTTTGTAGACAGACTAGAGACACATATTAGTGTTAGAAAAACAAATGTTTTATGCACAAGATGTGACCTTTAAATGATAAAAAAACAACCATGTCGGAGGCAGTGGGAGATTTTTCCAGATTTGTTGCACCCACTTAAAGGTTCAATAAAGATTCTACTGACTAAATAAAGATTTATTTTTTCCTGTTTTGCCATGGAGAGATCAAGTGTTGTTATTTTACAAAGGGCCATCATCATTAGTTTCCTCCTCCTCATCATTAAAATACCAACAGATGGTCTGCTGTTTATCTGGAATTTCCTCCTCTCTTTATCCGTCTGTTTGTTTCTCTCAGTTTCTGTCTCTGCCCTCGAATTCTTGCTGCACTCTATTTCTCTCGCTGTCTCTTTTTATCACACTGTGTGCATCCATCCAGCTGTCACATTAACGCCAGGTAAAGTTTGGAAAAGTCACAACTTGAATGCAAAGTGTCAAAAGTGCAGCTACTCTTGGAAAAACACCTCCAGGAGGAAAGGGAGAGAAACTTTTAGATGCGGTTTTATTATTCAGAAAAAACTTTTCTCTGCTCCCCCCCAGAGAGTTTCTGACATTTTCTGCAACACTGCAGGAACTCAAGACAATTTATTTCTTCTATTTCACTTCTAAAAATCTGATAATAAATAAGGTTAAAGGCCTTTAGGATTGGATGGACCGACTCTGAGCTGAGGGAGGTCGATGAGTGCTAATAACACTGAATGTTTTGATTTCAGGATCTCTACATCTCTGCCTCTAGCTTCTCCACCTTTCCTGTTTACACACGAATAAATGATGCTACTTCCTATGTTTACAGATGAAGAGGCATCTGATCTGAGGGAGAGAGCATCACCATCACTGCCATCCCTGATGCTTTTTTTATGGTGTTCACATTTGTCTGTCTCATGCCAGAATCGTGCACATATGTACTTACAAACTTTACTTGTTCATTGTACTTTAAATCACCAACGTTTTCTTTTGTGAAACAGGTTAGAGGCATGTCAGCTGTTAAATTAAATGTCTGGTCAACATGGGAAAAAAGGTGCCAAGAGATAATTTATAAGCCAAAAAATTAAATAATCATATAAATAAAAGTCCTCAAACTGCTGTCTAGGAAAGACATATTTCTATATTTCACTTTTACAATCTTTTTCGGATGCAATGTGTAAATAAAAGTCCCCAAACTAGCTTTCTAGGAAAGACATATTTCTATATTTCATGCTCCGTTTTTTTCAGGTTGAATGCAGAGGTAAATCTGGGAGCCGCAACAGATCCGGGGAAACAGGGTTTTTCCTGTGGGATGCTGTGGCTTTAGTTTTAGAAACGTGTCTGAGATTTGGTTTAAGAGAAAAGATTAGATGCAAAATTCCGGCAAAAAAGGCTTTTCTCACAAAGCCATCGTGTGGAAATCAGACTGTTTGGACAAAGGTTGGTGTTTTTTACTTTGAGTGTTTGTTGTCCTAAGAGCTAAAGACTCTCAGGTTTTTAGTCAATTTATATTTATTGTGCAGAGAGCGAAAAAAAAAAGCTTAAACTGCAACAAAAGATCGATGATGGACAAAGAGCTTTTTCTTTGTCTTGTACTGTTTGTGTTTCTGTCCCAGCAGGAAGTAATCTGTATACACTGAATAACAGTGCAGCTAAACCTTCGATAAAAATGACACACAACTCATATGATAATCTGCTGAATATCCTATATCTGTCTTTAAGTACAGGCTTAGTCCATGAGTATTCAAAATAGGTCAAAGTTGTTCATAAATACAAGAAACAAAACACACTCAGAAGAACAAGACGCTGGCTCTTCTTTGGTTAAATGGCGACCTCCCAATGAGACAGATGGAGGAGAGAAGGGAGAGTAAGGGAGAAGAGGATGGAAATCGACCTCAGGCAAGACACAGATAGAGAGATGGGAGACATAAGAAGAGTGAGTTTGTTGGGGGGACAACATGCAAAGTAAGACCGAGATGAAGGATGGAGGAGCGGCAGGGCTTGGGAAAGAAAATGAGATCGACTGAAGAGCGAGAGAGAGACTGGAAGGACAACAGCGTGGATGATAATCTGGTAGAGTTCCCCGAGAGTTCAAACTCTAACAAACACGTCCAGAAGAACAAGTTGAGAATGATGAATTTATTAGGAGTATGTTGTGTTTTCTAAGTGTATTTAACGATTTCTAATGTGTCACCTTGAGTTTTTAATGGCATATTTTCGCACAGGCAAGTCAAACAAAAGGAAGTGTCTGCCTTATGCATGCAAAATGTTGAAATGCAACAGAACTACTTCACTCCTTGTAAATTTAATCTGATCACTTGGGAAGTTTCCTTCTCCCTGAGCGTGCATTAACACTTGTGTTTGCCTTTATCTGGGTGCAGACTACATTTTGTGATCCTGCAGAGTCACAGAGCTAACCTCCACGCTGACCCGCAGAAGGGATAAAACCCGTCACCTCCGCCTGCTGCACGGCCACTCGCTCCATCCAATCAGCTAAATGGCATTCATTTCACTGACGTCATAAAAAAAAAAAAAAAAAACTACCACAAGTTAGTAATTTATCATCCTCATGAGCACTATGGCCCTCGTCCTAGTACCTCTATAACTATCTCACTCTCACCATCACACACTGCCTTGTCTGTCTGCCAGGTCCAGTTATGGATGAAGCCAGCTGTATATCTCACAGTCACACACACACACACACAGACATTCACTCTCTCACACACAGACAGTCACACAGTCGCTCATTTATGAGAGCGTCTGGTCCGGGTAATAAAAGCCCAGTGTTCAGCTCACACACACACACAGAGAGAGAGAGTGAGGAGGACTATTCAGAGATGCTCAGCTCAGGCTGGAGGTGTTAGCAGGCACTTTAAAAAAAAATTGTTTTCTAGCATGCAAAATCTTTTTTTTCCCATCATACCCTACCTGTCAAATTTCTCACTGTGCACTAACCAATTGATCTCCTTTAAACCACAATAAAAGATTAGAGGAGCCCTGAAAAGTGCACTTGCATGCAAGAAAATCTCCAAAACGTTATGTCAGTAATTCTCCCTCACACAAACCACAAACACACACACACACACACACACACACACACACACACACACACACTAAAACAGGATAAAGCAGAAAGAAAAGCACGATGACAACAGAATAGATTAAAGTTTGCAGCACACAGGCATGCACAATAAAAAGAAGAACATGTGCACTTGCAAACACGCTACCCAACACAGCACACAACTACAAGCACAATCAGGGAGAAGAAAAAACACTGACACACAACAATGGCTGTGAACACCTGCATACACACACACACACACACACACACACACACACTCCCTCTGTTCTCACCTTTGCAGAGATGACAGAGTTCTTGTGGTAGAAGCAGCACAGAGCTGCTGTCAGCGTCTTCAGGTTGCATCGCTCAGACATCCTTCTCAACTTTTCTTTGAATAATCCTCAGCTTCAAAAACAAGCTCTAGTCTCCTTGACTAAACATCTGAAGAGTCATTTTAATAACTCTGAAAACTGAGGCGGCTGATAACGCTTCCTCCAAGAGAAACGTCCATCACAGAGTTACAAAAGCTAAAAAAAAATACTTGACTAAAGAACGTGCAGGAAAGAGTCAGATGTGATTCAAATAAAGTTCAAGATGGTCTAAATCTGCAGAATCTCCATCATCATGATCTCACTCTGTCATCTCTGTCTCTCTCTCTCCTCCACAATCCCCTGCAGAGTGAACCCTGTCAGCTCTCTCAGCTCCACAGATCCTTTCCCACACTTTCCCTAATTTTGCCCCGCCCCCTTCTCCCCATATAAGGGCATGAGGAATAACACCATGGGATCTGGTAAGAGCCAATGAGCTGTGGAGTAACGGGGAGTGGCTCAAAAAGTCTTTCTTGCTCCCCCTGAAAACACACAGAGGATGGATGGAGGAATGCAGACGTCTGCACGAACAGTAAAGAAGATTTTTTGAGTCAACCAAAGAGATTTTTATATGTTTAAATCTAACCATTAAATATTACTCTTTGTTTCTTTTATCTCCATTTTGTTCTGAAAACAATAAGCATGTAGGGTTTCAAAATTTGATTACTGTAATTATGCATGAATCTACTTTGGTTAAATCTTTAATTGTTACTTTATGAAATGACAAAAAAATTATGAAAATTTGACGTCAAATTGTCTTAAATTAATATTAAAATGACTACAAACAGGGAGGCATTCAATGTACTATTATAGGGACTAAAAACAGATTCTCCTCATGTTTGAGAAGCTGGAACGGACACATTTTTGTCATTTTTTTAACCTACTTTATATTAATTCATGTACGTACTTTATAGAGAAAATATTCACATAAATATCTCCCCCTGATTTGTGATTTGAACGATCTTTTGTCCATCTGTCTTCTGGTTCTTGTCGCACTCTTTTGTCTGTCTGATATTTTTTGTAGCATAAATTTGATTTGATTGATTGATGAAAATGGACCCAACTTTTCAGGAAGGCCTAGTGTCCACCTAGTTGGTTTTTTTTCTGAGCACCAGCATCTTTTTTCATTTGTTTCCGATGAGTAGAGAGCGTTCTCAGCAGCAGGCGGCCACCTGGAGAAAAAACGCAGTGCTCAGCGTCTTTTTTTCCAAGCGCGTCCCCTTTTCTGTGCAGCCGCTCTGAGCACATGGGTTGAAAATCTTAAAACTTTTTCAGAGAGGCACTGTTGACGTCCCCGGCGCTCTTTTCCAAAATGTATGCTATTCCCCATAGTTTTGCCGCCTACTGATCGTGCCCTGTATCCACATCGTCTTTGCTAATGCAGCTTTAAAAACAAATCGTGCGAGTCCATGAGGAGTCTGATGACACAAGACTCAAACTTTTTAACCCATGTATTACATTTTTTCTCATTTCATTCAAGTCTTTGCCTTTGAGTGATCATCACGGGGAGTTTTTGCACCATACTTTTGTAAGACATCATCCAACAATTCATCAGTATTTCCAGCAATGACAGCCCTCTTTTTAAGCATCCTTTGGGACTTAGTTTGATGCAGGAGGTCCTGTCTCACTGCCCCCTCAAACTCCCCTTTCTCTTCTTCTACTCGTTACCAACGGACTAAAAATAGAAAATACTTCATTTCCTGTGTTGGAAGAATTTCTTCTCAGGGAAATAGCCAAGAGACACTGACAACAACCGTGTAAAAACATTTAACAGTCAGCGTCTGTAGGTCCAGTCGCTGCTGAGTTAATACTTCTGCATTGTGTCTAGACAGTGGAGAGAGAGTCAATTAGCTGAGTGTGTTTGTTTGTGTGTGTTAGTCCAGCAGAGTGACGCTGATAAATAGCCGGCAATTTGTGTTTCTTAATGACTGCTGAGCTATTACACCCACACTCGAGTTCAGAGCCACAGCTTTCCCACCAAGTCACTCACCAAGACACATGCAGACTCACACCAGTGCACTCTTACGTAACGGCACATACACACAACTTATAACCAGAGACAGGGACTAAGTACAAAAAGCATGTACACACACCAACAGCCACATACATGCACAGAGACACACACACTCTGAGGGTGACACCCCTGCAGAGACCAGTTGAAGGAATATTCTGCCGCAGGAAACGGAGCCACTAATTACAGCATGAAGTCTCTGAGGATCCACAAAGGAAATACATGTAGAACATTCCCCATGGGCACCACACTACAACACACACACACACACTTATACTCACACACACACACACACACACACACACACACACACACACTACAGCCGACCACAGCGGCCCCAAATCACCAGCTAGGCTAAACGTCCACCTTAAAATACACACATCCGTCGCTCCAGGAATGCTTTATGAAAACAACGAGGGACACAGATCTGCACGCTGAGGTTCCATGTTTTTCTATTTCTATCTTGTTTGTTGTTTCTCGAGAAGGGAGAGGAAAACTGTCTCAGCAACTTCAGGAAGCTGCGTAGAAACTGGTCAAATCGTCTTAAATATAAAGCTTCATTCTCAACATGTATTTGAGTCTGTAGGGACTTGGTGTTGGGAACGCTGAAGGTTGCCGGTTCAAGTCCTGGTACGGAGCAAATTTGGAAATTGGTCTGGTCGCTGTGGGGAGCCGCCTCACTCTGACATCCCTCCATCAGTGCATGTCCATAGGATCCTGTTTGTGTGTGAGTGTGTGTTTCAGCCTGTGTGTATGTGAAGCATGTTCACCAACAGAGTGTAAAATTTAAGTTCCCCTTGCAGGATTAATAAAGTATATCTTCTACCCTATCCTATCCTGTCGTATTGTATTGTATTATATTACTGTATTGTTTAGTCTCCTCTTGTGTCATGTTGTATCTAATCTTATCTTAATTGATTTGTTTAGTGTTTAAGCTACGTTAAGTAAGAATGGCGTCTCTTTTGTCATCACTTCCGACGATCACCTGTTTGTTATGAACAACTGAGCAGCAAAGTACACTTTAGCATCAAGCTGCGTTTGGTGAGAACCTATCGTCACGTCCCCCTGCAGTCATTATGCTGTGCTATCAAATCATCAGTCAGTACTCGACTTTGCGTAAACAGAGGCCGGATTTGAAAGAGAATCGATGGTTTGATATCAGCCGCAGTCGGTGCCCTTCTGTACCAGTTAGGACGCTTTCATCATGCTCCACTGCCAGAGAATAAATGTCAGTGACGTTGTTGTTTACACCCACAGAGAGGCCGGATGTGTCTGTGCCCGTGATGGGTCATTGATCAGTAATGGACTGTGAGCTTAGTGGCGTATCGATGTGTGCAACGTGACCCCTTTACTGTGCGAGCCCCTCACAGCGTCAATAAAAATGTCTGCTGCAGTCAGCGGGTTCACAGCGCTTCATGTGACTCCGATGAGAACATTGATGCATAAAGTTCACTGATGTCAGCCTAAAGGTAAGCTTCAGAGGGGTGCAGTGTGGTATAAAGTACATACAATGCATCTAAAATAGTCTCTAAAAAAGTGTTTTTACTTCAAATATAACAGCTGTTCCAACGCTTATTATGGAAAGAAACATTTTTTGTGTATGAAAGCAAAATAACAAATTTGTTTTGACAGTTTGAACACAAGAAAAATCTCAGCTTTTTGTGTTTTTTAAAGCTATAGTTTAAATTCAGATACTACATGTGATCCTTTTTTTGCAGCAAAACTTGGTCAACCACTCTAGGAAATGTGCATTTCTGATGATAGTTTAATCATTTCAACTTAATTGTAGACCTGATATTAGTCATGACAAATCATCTTTAATCTTAACCTGGGAGTGTAAACAGATCCAGCAATGGTGTAGGTAGGTGAAACATGATTCCATAGTCCTTTTGTTAATCTAGTAGATAACTTTTATTAAAGGTCACATATTAAGTAAAATCCACTTCACCATGTTCCTCTAACACTAATATGTGTCTCTAGTCTGTCTACAAACCCCCCAATGATGAGAAAAGTCCATCCTCTCCATCTTTTCCCTGCTCCACTTTTCAGAAAATGTGTGCTCAAACAGGCCGTTTGGAGATTTTCCCTTCATGACATCACAAAGGGCAGTAACCCCTCCCATAGGTGGGTGACACTCCCACAGCTAGGTGTTTGTTCTGAACCTCTGAGTCTGCCTTCTCACTGTAAACAACAGGACATGGAGCGAGAAAGCCCGAGACACCCCAAGCCCTTCCAGAGAGGGGGCGTGGTCAGACACAGCTCATTTACATTTAAAGGTACAGACACAGAAACAGTTCTGAGCACATTCTCAGAGATATGTTTCAGAAATGATGGATCTGGTTCGTGATGGATCCGTCATTCTCACACAGGTCTCTCTTTTCTGCTCTGTGTGAGCTTTTGTGTTTTTTGGCGCGCCGCCCTCTCTGCTCACAGGCGACAAACTCACTGATTGATCGTCTGTGTGGCTTTATTGACGGACAGACTGACTGTCTCGCGGGCTGCTTGGTGGAGCTGGATATTAGGAGGAGCAGCTGGTTGGCTGTTCGCCTGGTTTGAACTCGTGCTGGCTCGCTGACAGACGGGGACGATGATCTGTTGAATGTCACACGGCTGTTTGGACTTTTAACCGCCTCTACTCACTGACCGACTGACACCTGATACAACTTCACCTCGAGTGTGTCTGTCTTTGTCAACTTGTAGTACTTCTATTTGACCACTAGAGTGTGACAAACACAATAAAAGACATCTAAATTAATGTTAACACCGTTTACTGGTGTTGTAACCACTACATCATGATTTTGTGTGTGTACTGTTTGCTGTAAAGTGTAACTCATGAGTTGAGGTGAAAACTTGTGCAGCTGGAGACCTCATGTACACACACACAGAAACACACACACAGAAACACACACACACACACACACACACACACACACACACACACACACACACACACACTCACAAAGAGGATTATTGTTTCCTAAAGCTGTTTCATCAGGGTTCAGACGTTTTTTTCGACTCACAGAGAGGGAATAAAAGTGAAAGAGCAAAAGAAGAGATGCCTTTAAGAGTCAAAGAAAAGTTGTGTTCCCCCTTAGAGGATCAGAAGATAAAACAATCTTCAATTCTGTCTTTCTCTTCATTCCTTCCTTCAAACATTATGTATTTTACTGCTCCTTTAGTTTTTAAGGAGCAGTTTTTGTATGAAATCGACACTTTTTTTTGTATCTTAAAGAGGACATATTATCCCCCTTCTCCACCTTTTCAAACAGTCCCCTGTGGTCTAAATGAAACATCTGTGCTGTGCTTTGGTCAAAATATAACATGAATCAAGAACTAGAGGAGGTTTGTGACCCTGTATAAACCAGCTCTCTCAGAACGCTCCGTTTTGGTGTGTGTGTCTCTTTAAATGCAATGAGCCCCCCGCTGAGTTTTCCTGGTAGACATCACTCCTCTGTAGAGAGAATAAAAATGGCCGACCTGTACAACAGTTTTACTCGAGGAGTGTGTTGTAAGACTTACGCAGACCACAAACAAAAGACTGGATGGGTTTATTTCACATTTTGTGGGTTGGTAGACACTCAGGTTACACAAATATATGTTCAAAAACACTGTCAACGTGGATTTTTCATAATATGTCCCCTTTAAAGATGAGTTTTTTATTGATTATTTGATCCCAACAGAGGCAGTTACTCCTTCCTGTCAGTAGTTACACCTCCTTCTCGGACAATGAGCAGCATTTAGACATCAAACAGTCGTGGAAGAGGGAACAAAAATAGTTTACAGTGAGACGTCTTGATCGCATTGTTCTTGACAGACACTTCCTTCCTAATGTAAGTCCATCCTATAGCCTCGTACCGTACGTAAACGATGGACTAACCGCACCCGGCAATCAACGGCTCACCGAAGCGCTCGTGCACTTTTGACCCCAACAAAAGGAAATGACACACGGCTAATGAACAATACGTTACAGTCTGTGCATGTGTGTGTGTGTGTGTGTGTAGGTGGACGTATGTGTGTGTTTTTCATCCATAGTGGAAGTGCAAATACACCTGGACTGTGAGAGCTGACAGCTACACTTTCACACGTATTATATAATAACCCCGGGTTACAGTAGCTCCATCTGTGGTCAGCACACACGCTCTCCGTTTACACTCGCACACAACCCTAAATTGACCAAATAAATACACAATCTGTGTGTGTGTGTGTGTGTGTGTGTGTGTGTGTGTGTGTGTGTGTATGTGTGTGTGTCTGCGTGTTTGTGTGGTTATAGCTCCCACATGTGCGACCTACTCTCGTGGGAAGGATTGAGTTTGCTTTTCAGACCGAGGTGTTAGCATCCAAACATATGAGCTAATAGACAGAGGAGGAAGAGGAGGAAGAGGAGCAGGAGGAGGAAGAGGAGCAGGAGGAAGAGGAGGAGGAAGAGGAGCAGGAGGAGGAAGAGGAGGAGGAAGAGGAGCAGGAGGAGGAAGAGGAGGAGGAAGAGGAGCAGGAGGAAGAGGAGGAGGAAGAGGAGCAGGAGGAGGAAGAGGAGGAGGAGGAAGAGGAGGAGGAAGAGGAGCAGGAGGAGGAAGAAGAGGAGGAAGAGGAGGAGGAAGAGGAGCAGGAGGAAGAGGAGGAGGAAGAGGAGCAGGAGGAGGAAGAGGAGGAGGAAGAGGAGGAGGAAGAGGAGCAGGAGGAGGAAGAAGAGGAGGAGGAAGAGGAGGAGGAGGAGGAGGAAGAGGAGGAGGAAGAGGAGCAGGAGGAAGAGGAGGAGGAAGAGGAGCAGGAGGAGGAAGAGGAGGAGGAGGAAGAGGAGGAGGAAGAGGAGCAGGAGGAAGAGGAGGATGACGAGGAGGAGGAGGAGGAGGAAGAGGAGGAGGAGGAGGAAGAGGAGGAGGAGGAGGAGGAGGAGGAGGAGGAGGAGGAAGAGGAGGAGGAAGAGGAGGAGGAGGAGGAGGAGGAGGAGGAGGAAGAGGAGGAGCAGGAGGAGGAAGAGGAGGATGGTTTTAGGAGGGAGAGGAGAAGAGAAGAAGAGTTAACCCTTTCACATTAGAAAGTTCTATCTCAGTATGAAAGTGCTGCTTTGCAACAGTTGCAAGATGTGAAATCTGAGCAGATACATTTATATAAAAGGAATAATTATCACTTCTACATCTTGCTGTAGCCTCAACTGTTTCTATTTGATCGACCCAAATGGAAGGCTCCAATCACAAATCAAGATATCTTTAATTTGTTATAAGGCGGTCAAGAAGATGTTTAAACCCATCCAAACGTGAAGAACTGTGTGACTTAAAGGGGAAATTTGATGATTTCATCTGAGTTTCCTCTTTTCTTTAGGCGTACAAAATGTTGGATTCAGTCTTAAACCAAAGGACAAAGTAGTGTAAAACCATTTTCTCTACATGTCACTGTTCATTTCTGAACTCAGCCACTGAACCCTTTTCAGTCCGTCTCACCAAACAATCATCTAAAATATTTGCTGACAAGACACAATAAGTAACGGAGGCTGTAGTCCTCCAGGCGGGCGGCCGGGTTCAAATCTGACATCTGGCTCCTTTCCCGCATGTAATTCCCCTCTCTCTCTCTCTCTCTCTCTTCTTGATTTCTGACTCTATCCACTGCCCTATCTCTACAATAAAGGCAGAAAAAGCCCCAAAATACATCTAAAAAAAAGAAGCAGGAGAAGAAGGTGGAAATGCAACATGAGTCAACTAAAAGATGATTTAATGAAGGTAATATCTAGCTGAAGAACATATTGACAAAGTGTAGAAAATGCTCAAGACTTTAGTGCGAGTGTTTGGTACATAAAATCATTAAATACAACAAGTGTTATGTGGAAATATTTAATATTCAGACTTCTGGCTGCTTTGTGTGTGTGTGTATGTATTTTATATCTTTAGACACAAATCTTTCCCCTCATGGTGAAGCGAAAGCTGTGCAGGCTGAGAACGATAAGAGAGGTTCAGACATAGACTGAAAGAGACAGAAACATGCAGAGTAAATGAGATCATCTGTCAGCGTGATGCGGAGGTGATAACAGAATGATCACCTCTCAGTCGTCACCCCTCTGCGGCTGAGGAGAGGCGGAGCTCAGGTGCTGCTTATGTTAATATGATTTAGAGCAAAGTGGCGGCGCACAGTGACAGACGGATGATCGAGAGGTGTTTTGTTCTTGTAGCCGAGTGGATATTAGATTAACGTCGCCTGTATGAGTGATGTTTACATTCGAGCCTGCGGGGAAATGGTGATGATTATTACATATCCTGTAAAAACTAGTGTCAGTCTTTCAGCGTGATGGACCAATTTAAATCTGTAACACAAAAATTAAGAATGAATGGTTTACATTTGAGTCGTAATCGTTGAAGGTTTTAAAGATTTAAATAACTTGCATAACTTACACCACAGCTTTTGGTGCCGATTTCACCACTTAACCACCATTTTCTACATTAAGAGAAAAACCTCTACATCTACAACTTCACGGATGATTTACTGCAGCAAATTGAAGCTCACAGCTGAGCTGCACATCTGCAACAGATTGCTACTGTGTGTTTACACGTCTTTTATCTTTGTGTGGTTCATCCACTCCCAGAGATAGTGTACATGCTCATTGAATGTGTGCAAGTGCTGAAGTTCATTTAACGGGTTTTGCATCGGCAGAGTGATTTTATGCAATAGTTTTTTTCTGAATGCAAGTTCAATATCTACATCAGTGCCAGATTTTCTATTGAAAAATAAGACCACAAAGAGAGAATTACTAAGACTATATCCAGCAAAATCTAAATCCTGCATCCATCAGTGGAAGATTTTTCTCTAGATTCCTTAAATCACAAAAAAAAAGGAAACAGTTTTTCCTACCTTCACATAGTCCACGGTGGCGTCCAGACCTGCTGTGGGCTCCCTGGGGAACAAAGACAAAGACAACGTCCTGTTTAGTGAACACATCACGCTGCTGGATCCCAAACTCCTGGCTCTCTTGATTCCTCTCTCTGCCGATCCTGTGACAGATGAACTGCTGAGCTGGCTGTGTTGTGGTCCAGGTGAGACCCTGATGCTGCTCGGTTAGAGACTCAAACACCTCTCAGCTCTTTTAAGAGATTACAGCCATCAGTGGAGATGTGGTGCTTCTTTAAAAGGTCCGAATGGATGTCACAGATCCAAACATGAGTCCATATTTGCAATACACAGGAGTAAAAAGGTGAAGAGGTGCAACGGGAATGTCAGTGTGATGCAGTCCCAAGTAAAAGGAAAAACTCAAACTTCTCACTGGTTTGCTTCAAATCTCTTTTTTCTGTCTGTCTCTCATTTTTTCTTTCTCTCAGTCGGTAGTAAACATGTTCACTCAGCGCCGGCCTGACTTGGCCTCCTTCCTTCCCTCCCTCTCTCTCCCTCTCTCTCTCTCTCTCTCCTCCCCCTCCATATAGCACACATCGCAGCCACACGCCTACTCCTCTGAGTCCACTGACAAATTCTCACAGAGGTAACAGCACACACAAAGACAGCATCAGCCGCTTTTTTTTTTTTTTTTTTTTTTTTTTGCTGTTTTTCTCTCATATTGCATTTTTTAGATTCTTGCACTTCTCCAAATATTTATTTGCAACAACATCAGACATCAGGGGTTTGTGATTTCCATCGACTTCTCCTGCACTCTCCTCAGCTGCTGCATTATTGACTCCTCTGCAACATACATGTTTTTTTAAAAGGTGAGAATGCAAAGAAAACATTACAATTTGGCCATTTTGTTTGATTTGTCCTTTCGAGCAGGTGCTTTTATTCCCACTTCTCTCCCTCTTTGCCTCGACTATTGGTCCTTGAGTGTAAAAAAGTAGCTCAGACTCTCTCCACACATATCCAGGAGCTCAGTGAAAGCGGGTAATTAGCTCAAAGCCTCCTCTACATTAGTAAGGCTGGTAGTTAAAAATCCCAGATAAGCCGGCGCTGACATTCCCACGG
The DNA here is from genome assembly GCF_963584025.1 of Labrus mixtus. Classification (NCBI taxonomy): domain Eukaryota; kingdom Metazoa; phylum Chordata; class Actinopteri; order Labriformes; family Labridae; genus Labrus; species Labrus mixtus. Next base: position 26,268,623 of record NC_083614.1, on the reverse strand, counting down.
GAATAGCAGCACGCCTGTTTTACTTACCAAACCAAATATGTTTAGCTCTAAGCCCTCTCAGTTTAATATGTCCAGAATAATGAGCAGGAGTATGTGATGTAAGCCAACAGAAGCCTCCATTCACAACAATGTATATAGTCTTTATTCATAAAGGATAAAGTCAGGCGTCTCTCTGCAGAGCCACGGAGGGAGGGACACCTGTTTGAGGTATTGGATCTCTAATCCAACACATCCTGACGCCCCACATGGAGTATAAACACAGAGCTACACTGTATGTCTTCACAACAGAAGATGGACAGGTTCTTATTGGCTGATCTGGAAGGTTTTGTTTTTGCATTCTTAATTTGAAGTCACAATAATTAATTAAATAATTTCTTTTAAATTTCTAAAATCTGAAGGATGCTATCTACTAGTTTATTTATTTCATGTGTTTTGTATATGGACAAATATGGAGCAAGTAAACCGTGGCCACACACAGCAGCATTTATAGCCTAACAGGACAGTGAATAGGGTTGGAAATTAAAGAGAAAGAGAGAGAGAGTGGGGAATAACATGCAGGAAAGGAGCCACAGGTCGGGTTCAAACCTGGGGCCACCCACCTGTACCTCTGTACATGGGCACTAACCACTATAGTAAGATCATTTTTGAGCTGCGATTATTAGTCGATTCATTGATGAGTATACACAAACTACAGTTTGAACATAGGAAGATATTTGACTTTTTTATGCATTTCATAGGCCAAGCTATTTTTCAATGAACGGGGAAAAAATGACATTCTGATAATGAATGAATCATTAGTATCAGCCCTGATTAAAGCTCCTGTAATGAGTTTTTCACTGGTTATGAAGCAGGCTGAAATTCGATACTGATATTTCTTTATGAGCTACAAAAGCAAACAAGACCATCGCCGGGAAGATTCATTATTTTTATCTATGTATCTTTTATGTTTGAGACAGTCGTTTTTGATTAAGTGGTTCAGTGGAACAGCACACTAGTGAAAGAACCTTTTCTTTATTCTACAAGGGGCGCCGGATAGCCTAGCGGTTGCATTGTGTGTCTTATGTACCGAGGCTATAGACCTCATCGCAGTGGCCCTGGGTTTGAATCTGACCTCTGCCCTTTGCTGCATGTCATCCCCCCACTCTCTCCTCCCAACCTTTCCTGTCTCTCTTCAGCTGTCTAATCTAAAAATCTAAGGCCAAAAAATAACCAAAATCAATGAAACAAGTGTTTTGTTTGCACTTGATCAAATCATATGTTCTTATGAAATGCAAAAGGAAAAAGCCAAATGTTTCAATGCCCTTTATGCATGTGGGTAAATAGTGCTCATTGTAACTAGTTTGCCATAAAGTGATCCGTTTTTTAAATTTAGCTAGTAAATATTCTCCACTGTTGAAGCTGAAGAGAAGGCAGACATGTCTGTGGTGTTACACAGCAGCTAAAATCAGACCTTCACTTTACTGTAGTGGTATGTGTCGCTTTGTTAGACTCTGCGGTTGGCTGAACCTCTGACTGGCCCCAAACCTGAACCACGACAACCACCTGCACCCCCCCACCTCCTCCTCCTAACCTCCTGTCCTGTGCCCTCTGGTCAGAGGTGGGAGCGAGGAGAATCACCACATACCAGACAACACCCACATATAAACCCTCCTACAGTTGAATGTGAAACAACTGAGGGAAATTCTCCTTTCCATTAACTCAGGGAGGTCAAAGATCAGGAACGTAAACAGAGCTGGAGGTGATGGAGAATCTTAAACCTGGTCGTCAGGTGAAGGAAAGTTTTACACCCTGATTCTTGATCATGGACTGCTTATAAGACCTCTTTGTTAAAACAGTAAGACATTAAAAAGGAGCATTACACCTGCAACTATTTGAATGGCCACCAGAGGGAGACTACAATGCATGAGGATAATTGACTGTATATAAATATGGACAACATGTCTCTGTCTCCTTCTGTTGTACAAAATTGAAGCCAAAATACTCCTGTAACGGTTGTGACATCTTGTATTGGTGATGTAATTTGGAGCCAATTGAAGTTCAAAAGGAGGCTGGCTGAAGTTGATGACATGCCACCTGATGCTAACAGAAGCACACATTCAAATACTCATCAAACCTCAAAGATCCCGCAGGTCGGTACATTGCACAACGGATCAGAATGATGTGTGTTTGAAGCAGAAATTCACATTTATGGAAAGTTATATGAATGTATTGTTAGTTTTTGTTCATTAGATATAGAGCAACATCACCAGTATTCTCAACTTCATCGGATTTTAATTTGATTTAATCCATGTGAATGCAGAATTATGCACCTGTTCATCCAAAGCTACCTTGGATTTAAAAGTCGCTACCGAGGCAGCCAATCAACCAGAAGATAGACCTAATGCACCAAAACTATGGTCCATCTGACCAGGATGGCGTGGGCCAAAATCTGAAATTTCAGGCTTCAGAAATCAAGTCCACAAACAAATAAATCCCTCAAAGAGACTTTTATGTTCTTCTTATGTGTATGCTCTTAGTGGATGATTTTCTTAAACTTTTATTGTTCCAGACGCCGTCACAGAAGTGAGAATCAAAGAATAGTGAGTCTGAAATCCTGAAGCATTCCACAAGCTAACCACAGCTAACTTTGCCTTTTTTTCTGACCATGCTGCTGAAACAGCAGCGGACGCTGGATTTTTCTGCTTCTACGACCTCAGAGCCGACCTGAAACCCAGACAAGAGACGCAGCGACAAAGACAGAAAGAGTGGAAGAGTAGCGGGAGAGAGGAAAAAACAACAAGAGTAGGAAGGAGAGAGAGAGCGCCCGCCGCAGTCTTTTTCTGGCTACTGTTGTTCTTAGCACTTCACCGCATGATACTCAGCATGACCACAGCTGGCTTTACAGAGGGATACTCCATACATGTGAGTGTGTGTGTGAGAGAGAGAGAGAGAGAGAGAGAGAGAGAGAAATTACAGACAGTGGAGTAGTTTGTAAGCAGCGTGCAGGGTGTGCATGCAGCCTACAGAGGTCAGTGTGTTTTCACAATAAAAGCTTATCAGACTCAGAGCAGCATAATGTAATGTTCATTCATACAAAATGTGAATGTACAGTACTGAAGAATATCAACCAGGCCACACATTTGATAACAGGTATGTGTGAATCTGATATTTATAATTAGCTGTTTAACTATATTTGATTAATCCCAGAGGGTAAATTCTGCTTTTCTACACTCTGTTATAAAGAGACATGAGGACCTATGGAACTCTTACTCTGAAGAATTTATAAAGTCATCTCACCACCCTGCAGGTTTTAAAGGTCACATATTTAGCAAAATACTAATATGTGTCACTAGTCTGTCTACAAACCCCCCAAGTTAGGAGAAAAGTATATCTCTCTCTAGAAAATGTGTGCTCAAACAGGCCGTTTGGAGAGTGTCCCTTCATGACATCACAAAGGGCAGTAGCCCCTCCCCCAGGGGGGTGAAACTCCCACAGCTAGGTGTTTGTTCTGCCCTCTGAGTCTGCCTTCTCTCCGTAAAACAATAGGACATGGAGGGAGAAAGACTGAGACACCCAAACCCTTCCAGAGAGGGGGCGTGGTCAGACACAGCTCATTTACATATTTAAAGGTACAGACACAGAAACAGCCTGTTCTGAGCAGGGCTGAAATAGAGGTGTTTATAGGCATGATCCAATACAGGATCAGAGTGGATTTAGAACAAGAAAACGTAAATGTTCTTGAGTACTGTACTTAAGTTACATTTTTGAGTATCCGTACTTAATTTAGTATTAAGTATTAGTTAAGTATTATATTTTCTGTCACATGTATTACTTTAACTCCACTACATGTTTCATCAAACACAGAGCAGACGTCACTCAGATCATTCAGATCATTTAGTGGAATAGAAAAGTTCCATTTTCTCATTATATGTTTTAGTTTATGTTGGGTGCTAACAGCGCTGCAGAGAAGTGAGAAAAAGCAAAAATAGCTTTAGCAGCACCAGGAATGAAAATATGCTGCACAGTTGCAGAGTTCAAAGGGTGTTGCACCGACTGAAAAAATGTCTTCTCCTGTTATTGTTCCTCTTATTTTGGAGATCTGTAAATCTGTAGCATGTGAGTTTTAAAAAAATTATCTCAATAGGCATAACCTGGCAGAATGTACACCCCTGTATTCTTGACTCCACTCATGTATCTATCATGTGTTACCATCTGCAGTTTTTCTCCCTCAGTTTGTCAGAAATGTTAAATGATCAGTCATGAACACATACTCTAAAGATTTTAGTTTAAAACCATGCAGTGAAACTATTGTTTTGAAGTTGCTGGTTTGCTGTATCGGCCTGATTTGATGTAAGGATGAAGGAGTAAATGAATGGAAGATAAGCGGGGAGTTCACAGGGGTCGTAACCAACACTTTTGTTTATTGATGAGAGGAAAAGTTGCATGTGCTGACAGTATGTTGCTGTCTGTCATCTCCTCCCCCCCTCTCGCCCGGTGGTCCACTGAGGTCACCAGAAATATAAACTGACCAATGGGGAGCCAGTGCACCATAAGGTCAGGAGTCAGAGGTCAGCTGACAGAATGAGCTATTGAAAGTCAAGATCGAGCGGCCAGTGGTTACATTCCTCCGAGATGTACGCACGCCTTCATCTTTTTATAGAAGAGTCCGCTCTGAATCATCTGGAGCTTCAAAACAACCACAAGAAGAGGGGAGAGGAACGTTTGGAATCTTTTTAACAATACAAACAAGTATATTTTTAATTTTATATTTATAACACGTTTGAGTTTTGGGTTCAGACAGTGGGTATTTCTAAAGGCTGTTTTTGAATCATCCTTACTTTGAACAACAGGGAAACATTTCCTGAGGTGATCCGAGATGTTTTTCAAAGCTATCTGTGAGTCTCATAGATTTGAATTATCCCTAGTTATTTGTACTAGTTATTTGTACATCGTTTTGAAAAGTATCATTACATCTCTTGCAAAGACATTAAATAATAAAGGGATGAGTTTGATTCTTCAACCACCTGTACAGACTGAATTTGACCCAGACAAATTGTCCCTCTGTATGTCAGTGGTGTATGAAATGTATCCTGCATGGAGGCAGAACGATGGAGAGAGCAGACAAAAGACTCACAGTAATCTGTGATCTGTCCTGCCACACCCTGACCTACAAAGGTAACCCGACTGCTGCTGGGGGCAACACACACACACACACACACACACACACACACACACACACACACACACACACACGCACACACACACACACACAAAGCTGGTTGCATCAGATACAGTCTGCTGTAACTCTACACTCGACATAGAAAGATGGGAAGACATGATGAGGGATGAAGTGTGTGTGTGTGTGTGTGTGTGTGTGTGTGTGTGTGTGTGTGTGTATGTGTGTGTTCCCTCTGAAGTTGAGATAACTGCTACTCCCCCTCAGGGCTCTTTCACAGACTCACTTCTCTACATCCGACCTCTGAACTCTCTGTCAGAGTCCTCGCTTGGAAGAGGAACAGTTTAAAAAGTGTGAAGTGAAGAGTCACAAGAAATCAAAAATGACAAAATATTGTAGATGTAGATTGAGAAGATCACACATTGGAAAAACTCTTTGAATATTCAAAACCTACATGCAGGGCTGTTGCAAGACATTTGAATGAATCTGCTCTTTATTTTTCCTAGGAACAGAAGCCATCAAACTAAAGAGGTGGCTAAAATAAATTTTATCAGGAAAAAGAGAGAAGCATTTTGGATTTTTTATTTGAAAGTTTATTTCCAGGGGGGGATGAATGAGGATTTTTCAATTAATGAGTTTCTATGTTTTAAATGTCTCTTAGAATCTTTATTTTGGTAAATGTTTTTTACTTTTTTTAATACATTTCTTCACGATCTTCAAAAAGAAATTGCATGATTCTTTAAATCATCGCCTTGATCCCATCTTTTTAACCGGGTGTGGTGTCATCCGTGTTTTTGTTGGACACGCCCCTCACCTCCATGTCAGTGCCCATTGGTCAGGCAAACAAACCCAACCAGCACACCTTTGCATGCACCCTATTGGCTGAAATACATATAATATATATATATAATATATATATATATATATATATATATATATATGTGGATGTATTTGATTGGTTGTCTTTACCCTATTTAAATGAAATGATATATAAACATATTTTTGTGTGTGTTTACCTGTAACCATGAAAGTCATCAATGATGTTTTGGACAAGCGGGGAGGTCAGGGGTTTATTGACTTGTCCGGGAGTCAGTACCGGCTGCATGTGATTGGCTCTGGGGTCCCAGGTGTAGTTCCCGTGGGTGATGTTGACCCCTCCTTTTTTGCGCCGAGGCAGAGTTCCGTGAATGGAGACTTGCTGGTAGGAAGAGGTGGGAAGCTCTGATAGGCTGCCACTGCTGCCGGGAGGAAAACTGAGGAAAGGAAAGAAAAGGAGGATGGAAGTTACGCGGCAGCTCAACTTAGACCTTTTTACCTGAAACTAAAATGTACTTATACAAAAGTAGTGCCGCTCAATAATTCAACTTCTGGGCCTCGATACATGTGTGGTGGTGACTGTGTCTGCAGAGACCCGGTCCTCTGACTGGATTCTCATGTTTTGGTTTACTCGGAACGTTTTCTGGGCGGGAAGCTTGTGTGTTTCTCCCAGGAAATGACAACGTGCAGGTGAGTTTAGAAGTGGTTACAAATCAGCGATTGGATGCTATTTAACTGGCAAATATGACGGATGCGAAGCAAGTTGGCAAGGAAGAGAAAACATAATCACAGGGAGGCCTGCTTTCCGTTGGACAGGCAGTTGCCAAACACCTGCGGTAGCTTGCAGTGTAGATACGAGGAGTAAACATACACTGTACGTCCTGCAGTGAGTGTGAGCTTCTGGGGGCGAGGAGCCCAGGAGGAGGGGTCCAGTTTGAATGTTGTGAACACAGCTACTATCTCCACCTTCAATTTCTCTTATGAAGTTAAAAAAAAAAGTAAGACAAACCTTCCTTTCACCACTTCACAGCCTTCCACACTCCGTGTGAACTTGTTCTAACACTTCTTTTTGAAGTTGCTTGTTTAATACAGATCAATTATTATAATCTTTATTTTTTCTCAGCTTCAAGAGGAAACATCTGATGTCTCACGTATTATACATCTTTTCCTTTAATTTAGCGCCACACGTTGGATATTTTTGGATGAACTGGGGATTTCCCAAGAGTCTAAGTGTGGTGGGTTTGTCCAAACTATTTTGGAAGTAGCAGCAAAGAAAAGAGAAGTAGATCACTGTTTTTAACTTTGTTTCCGTGGGAACTAATCCTGAACATCTAGGAGCGACAAAAAGAAAAGCAGCATCTTTCCCCAGAGTTCTACCAGTGCCGAACTCACCCCGGTCTGGAGCTGAGGAGGTCCATGGAGGAGGCGAGGGAGGCCTGGAGCCTCCTGGAGGAGCAGGTGCTGCTGCTGGAGACTCCCAGAGAGGAGGGGGGGACTCCAGGGTGAGCCGAGCCTCCACCCAGGGTGTGGTGGGCATGCAGGGACCTCGGCAGGCTGGCAAAACGCCCCTCAGCCATCATCCTTAACTCTGTGAAGAGACAAACACACAAAAATGATAAAACTGCAACAAAACCATGTCCCCCCCCCCCCTTTTGTATCAGTGCGCTAGAAGCCAAGGAGGCTTGTCTCGGCAGCAGAGACCAGGCTCTCGAGTAGACCGAGCTCTCCTAACCTTCAGCGAGATGATCTGGCACTACGACCACCCAACATCCCTGACGCTCAAGACACCACCATCGGACTGAGTCGTCCCCACAACCACCTCAGCAGCAAGGAAGTATGGACAGCAGGAACGAGAGGAATACAAAGGAGAACTCCTTCCTGCATATTATCCCATCTCATCCCTAACCCATTTTTCTTGAGTAAGGTCTTTTTACCTTTAAGAGGGGAGGATCAAATTAAGACGATGTTAGTGAATTAACCTCACAGGTACAGGACGTCCTGAGGTGAGTTATGACAATGATACGCTTACCGGAGTAACACAGTTTTGTAACCATGGTAACACAAGACAGGAGTGAGGTTTAATCCTCTGTAAAATAAAGACATATGATCTGAAACACACACACACACACACACACACACACACACACACACACACACACACACACACACACACACACACACACACACACTGACATACTGCCATCACCGGGATGAAATATTGTGATACATGATATGCACATAAAGAGAGCGAGGACAACAGGTGCACCCACTGACCCCGGCATCACACACACACACACACACACTCAGAGGACTAACGCGCCTACACACACCACCATGCAAACCAATTACACACCGCCACACAGGATTCTAACCAGGAGACATCTGAAGAGTTGATTAAACTCCTTTTCTGCTGGTTATGAAACCAGTAAGGGGCCCCGGGAGGCTGACAGACTTTAAACCACAGCAGAGGCTCAAAATGCAGAAAGTTTTCAATGACAGGAGGAAACCTCCCTAAAGGGGCTCCGTCTGACAGCTCTCACTCTCGCTGCGATGCTAAACGTTGCATTCATTGTTCCTGGGGAAAAAACGAAGTTTACCAATAACTAGCGCAGACAGAAAACGTCAAACAAACGTTCACTAGTCTCGTTTTTACCTCGGGGTGAGAGACTCTTCAATAACATTTCTCCCGTTGTCATAACATCATCATCTCATTTTGTAACATTTAATATACTTATATTTTGAAATGACAAGGTTTTCTTTATATTAATATTTTAAAAATAATGCTAAAGTGAAGGGATTTTTAGTTTTGTGTTTAAATGAAGCAGATGTAATTCTCGTTCTTCACTGTAAATAAATCATCACAACAAAGATGGAAGCTCAAGATGTTGCAGCTACATGGAACTTCCTGTGTGAATTTAATAAGTATAGCTGTCGTTTTTAGCGTCTTTTTTTTTTTTTCACGGCTGGTTTTCAAACAGTTTGCTTTAAAATAAATAGATAAAGGAAACCAGACTTTTATCAAACACAAGCGTTAAACCTTCTGCTTTAGTTTAATCGAAAATCGAAAAAACTCCACTCTGTGTATTCACAAATACTTTGAAAACCAGAACATTTCTACTGCATGAAACAGACCGGGTTTGTTGCAATGATTTGATTTACACTCTGATCCCTGTCTGTAATGAGTCTCTTCATTGTGTTCTTGGTATTTTCCGGTCTATTTTTGTTACATTACGTGTCCCTTTTTGTGTATCCTTACATGAAACCTTTTCATTTATGTTTTTGTTTTGTGTTTTTCTTGCTGCCAGCTTTACTAAAACCCTCTTTTCCAAAGAGATGCTGCATCTTATTCAGACTTTTCTGGCCAAATTAAAAGACAAATTAACAAATTAAATATCTAAGTTCTTTTTTCTTTGCTCATGAGGAAGCTCTTGCCACATGACCGGCAGATATGCAGATAAAAATACATGTGACAGATAGCCTGGCATTGATTAAACTCAGTAGACGGGTTCTTGATAAATTCCCCCCCGCTGTGTGATGATGACTCTGTCGCTGTGAATCACTCAGCAGGCAGCGGTTAGTCACACTGTACAAACTGAAACATCTTCAGCTGACAGACAAAGTCTTGGCTGAGTGGACGGTACGAGATTCCACAAACCGGTCCCATTTTCTAATCTCATCGACCTTAAAAATCTGAGCCGAGTAACCATGCTGGTGTTTGTTATTGTGTCTCTGTTTGTGCAGCCTGATTAGGATCAGAGAAAGTGCAGAGGAAACTGAGGGGGGTTGGCGCTGAAGCAGTCGAGCTTTAGTCCTGCCAAGGAGAAAGCTCTCGGCCGCATCCACCAAAAACTTCCCAAGATTTTTCTTTACTTTGTCCGGAAGGGAAGTCCTAAGAGACGTTGGGGACAGATCCATGAAATGCATCCGTATCTTGAATCTTTAATTGATTAATTCAATTTAATTTCAAGTTGGAAGCTCGTGCCAGCTTTCCCTAATGAATATTGGTTAAAATAAAGCTCTAAGAGGTTACCTCTGGCACGCTCCCTGTGAAGCAGCCTCACTCTGACATCTCTCCATTAATGCACACAAGTCCTGTTTGTGCATGTGTGTGTGTGTGTACATCAGGCTTATGTGTGTGAAAAGCATGTCTCTCAATAACAGTGTAAAACCAGAATTTCCCCTCAGGGATTAATAAAGTATGTTAAAAAGAATTATCGCTCCTGAGAAAAGGCTCAGGCCAAATCCACTGAACACAGCAGACTAAAGAAAACATCTGCTATCTTATAAGACTGCTTTTTTTTTATATTCCCACCTCACCTACAATATAAATATCTGCCAGCTAACAGATGAATAATCATCAGATCTTATAGAACAAGGAACCCTGAATGAATCACTAAATCCAGCTTCATCAGGGGGGTCAGGGCAGCTTGTGATGATGAATGTCAATTAAAATGCAAACCCAGGTTTAGAGAGGAGCAGCTGGCCACTTCAAGACTATTCATTGTGACAATTAAAGTTCATACACACACACACTTACACTCACACACACAGACAAACACACACACAAAGACAGTGTAAAAGTCCTGCTAAGGCATGCTGGGTCAGAGTGTGGATTCCTCTGAGGGGCTGAACGACTACAGGAGCAGGACCTATTATAAGAGCCTCAGGGCTGGTCAGCTGTGTGTGTGTGTGTGTGTGTGTGTGTGTGTGTGTGTGTGTGGCCCTGACCATCTGCCAGACACACACAAACACAACAACACACACACACCCCTGCAGAGGAGAAAGGACGGACTCTCACTGAGGGAAAACACAGACGCGCTGCACTTACACATGAACACTCTGCACATTCATCATTCATAAATAAATACATTATTCATGTTGGAGGTGTGAAATATCTCACTCGCTCTTCTTCTTTCTATCTCTCTAACCTCTTATCTCTCCATCTTTTTTTTACTTTTAATCTCCCTAATTTAAATCCCCCTCTCTGTCTTTATGACTCCGTCCCAGCTCATCCATCTTTCTCTTTCTATCCAGTGCCCCCCCCCTCCTCCTCCTCCCCTTCCTCCCCTTCCTCCCCTCCGACATCTCCTCCCTCCTTCTGTCTGTCCGTCATGATGTCAGCTCTTCTTTAGCTTTTCCCTTCGTCATCTTCTTTCTGTCTTTTGTCCCCCTCCACCTCCCGTAATAATAGACCTTTTCTTTTCTCCTCCGTCTCTCCGCTGAGCTCATCCTCCTCTCCCTACAGCTGTTCAGCTGCAAGCTTCACCTCTCTGCATCACACAAAACACACAGACAGTACACACACACACACACACACAAACACACACAGAGTATAGAGGGACGAGTGGCAAGCTTTCTGAAGAAGTATTGAAACATGCATTCAACATTTACAAGGAAATGAAAAAGGGAAGCTAATTTCAAACATTTATCAACTATTCAAAGTTGAGAATGAGGTTAAGATTGTAGTTAATCAAACCAATGTCTGATGTGTTTCTACAGTCAACTTGTTGCCTGCCATGAAGAATGAGTACTGATGCTGTATTTGCATGAAATGAACCCTTTGAACTCTGCGAATAGAAATGAGTCCACCACTGCATACTTTGGTATTTTTGATTATTAGTGCACTTTTGTTTGAGTCTCTTCAAAAGCTTTATACCCCCCAAAAAAATCCTTGTTCCATTGTCCTGATTGGTCTCATATCTCATATATTTGAACATCTTTTCTTCACTTAATGATGTTCTTATTGCTGATTTATGTGTTTTACATTTTAAAACAGCAGGTTACATTTTCATAAAAAGAAGTCTTGCGTCATCTATTTCACCATGCTTGACGACGTTAAGGTCCCTGTTCGGTTTGCTTTAGGAAACAAGGTGGAGTTCAAATAAGTACTTTTTGAATGCACACTACTACGAGTCTGATGTAAATCAAGCAACTATCACAACCCCGTCAGAGTGACAGATGTGAGAGCGCAGCAGGATATAAATCAGGAGAATTCACTTCAAGTGAGTCAGAGAGGGTGGTGACGGTTATTCCCTGCTATCAGTGCAGGACCACCGACTTTCAGCATGTGACCGTTGCGATCTCATTGCACGTATTTAAACTTCTGCGTCATGTTCTCTGCTCTCCAGTTTGTTCTTCTCCGCTCTTTTGTTGATATTGCAAGTCTTTGGAACTACACGTAGCATTGATATAAAGGCAAATATTCTCATTATAGCGTCGTATAAAGGGACTCTGTTGCTTCGTCCACCACTTCTGCAGTGTCATGTCTTGCCTCTGGAGACCCCCCCCCCCCCTCACTATGAGGTGCATCTGTGAACAACCAGACCAGGAGATGTTCAGCGGCATTTTGCACTGAAATGCTCTGGCAATTTTTTCAGGAGTGCATATGTGTATATATAACACCTTTATTTGGTGTTGAAAAGTTCCTCCTCATACTCTGTCACCAGCTTTCAATGCAGTATTAAAGAAACAAACCAGAGGACCGCATCCCTGCCGCCATGGAGGTCATAAGGACTCACATATCGACATCAGGGTCACCGAGCAGCATGCTGTATTTGACGTCTTGCGAGAAAACGTCTGAGGCCGGGCAAAAAGCTTCGTTGAGAAATTCATCAAGAGAAAACATAAATGAGGAATACACAACTACGTTACAGAACTGTGAAGTCTGAACGCATGGAAACCTGCCGACCAAACCTACTTTCCTTGACTGAGCTACAAAAGACAAAACATTCAGGAGTGAGTTTTGCTTTCAATTACACCAGCGTGGACCTTGGGTTGGGAACACCAACACACAATCACACACACACACACACACACACACACATATGCACGAGGCCTTGGGTGGGAAACAAGGGCAGATTAACAGGAAGAGGAAATGGCAGTGTAAACATTTAGACAGCAGGCAGCTCATTATAAAGGATTACTGCTAATAAAACAAACAGCACTCTCTTACTGTTCCTCTTTTTTATTCAACCTCGATCTTTCCCTTCATAATGATCTCACGGGGTCAAAGGTCAGCACTTTTCTAATGAATTTAGTTTATTCTTAATCTCTCTGGGTGTCTTTAAATGCACACACAGGCCACTCAGAAATGTTACTTTGCAGATGTCAGAGGTTTTAAAGGTGGTTCAACAGGTCCCATTCAGGCAGATGTCTTGGATATTTGTTTTTTTGGTTAATATTTAAATGTTAAAATGATAAAAGTCCTCTGGTAGACACAAAAACAAACTCAAAATCACACTTTACACACCGAGAGAGAGACAACATTAACATCAACAAGCCTGGGAATGAGGAGTTTCCTCTTGCAGGCCGAAAGAGCCTTCCTGCTTTGACATTAACACAAATACACACACACACACACACACACACACACACACACACACATCAGTGCATTAGCAAAACCACCCCTGGCCAGAAGTGAACAATGGGAACAACTGTCACATGACCACTGTTCAGAGCCGGTCTTTGTTAAAGAGAGAAAGAGAGAGCGAGAGAGAGAGAGAGAGAGAGAGAGAGAGGTGTCCTACTGCGCTCTTCAGTGCGTGGGCCCACCAGTGTGTGTGTGTGTGTTTTTAACATATTAATGAGGCTGTATTAAATCCCACAACAGAGCCTGCCCTTTAATATTTCTGAATGTTTGTGCTCACACACACTCATCCTACACCTCTATTTGTGTGTGTGTGTGTGTGTGTGTGTGTGTGTGTGTGTGTGTGTGTGTGTTCGCTCATTCAATATGTCTACAGTTAAATGTAGAACTGAACAGTGTGGAACAAATATACACACTGACAAGTCAGAGAGTCAGTCAGAGGTGGAAGAAATATGAAGAACTTCACTGGGTAAAAATCACAACAGCTCCAAGTAAAGATTTTCTCTGGCGCTTCCACACTTGCACAAAAACTCCTGAAATCTTCCAGGATTTTTTTTCCCGGTGGGCTGCATGTGTGAATGCACTTGGTCAATTATTCCCCAGATTTTTTTCCCTTTCAGCCCCGTAGTAAAATGTGTGAAGTTCGATGCAAGAACGCAGGAGCAAATAATCAGGAAAATTCACCAAGAGAAAGTGGGAGGGGGAGGTGACGTTTATCTAAAGATCATACTGTGATTGGCCTGCGATCGGTGCAATCTCTGTGCTCGCAATGAAGCCTTTCCCTCCCATCCAACAGGGATAGTGTGTGGCTGAGTGGGACATGTGTGAACGACCAACTCAGGAGGATTTCAGAGGAGTCTACCTTAAGGCTCTACCTTTTAGGGGAGGTTCTTAATTTAACTTCTGCAGATATCAAGGCTAGCTGTTACCCCCGAAGCTAAGCTACATGGCTCTAGATTCATGTCCATCAGTAGCGGACAAGGTGCACAACTTCATGACTTGAGTCAAAGTATAAATACTCCTGGCTCAGTCAAATCATTCCTTGAGTTATAGTACTTGAGTTCTCGCTTAAAAAAAAATACTGAAGTATTCAAACTGCTTTTAAATTTGAATTGAATTTTCACAATGCACGAATGCAGTCAAGAATGCATGGGTGTACATTCTGCTACTTAATGTTTATGTAGAAAACATTATTTACATTTTTTAACCTCTCATGCAACTGATTGACAGATTCACAGCTCAAAAATAGAAGAGACAATAACTTGAACAACTAAAAATACCTGATGAGCAGGGAAAACGTCAGCCAGGATTTACACAGCGAGAAAACATTTTTTTCAAACACGGTGCTCAGGCGGAGAATTGTCATCCTTAACGGCCTGATCGGAGTGATGTTTGCTCTGCGTTTGCTCTACAACCGTGGAGACCTACAGGTACGGCAACGCCACTTAGACAAACCACACGCAGGACTACAAGAACACAGTTCACTCACTTTAAAATCAGATTTTAGAAAACGAAAGAAAGAGAAAGAGCAACAGAACATTCATTCATTCATGTGGCGGATCAAAAGTCACAAGTTTCCCCCAAAAATAATACTCAAGTAAAGTACAGACACTCAGAAGATGAACTTTTTCATACACTTTTGACATATTTCTTTATGCTGAGTGGAAGCTACAGGCGAAACTCGTTAAAGTGACAGTAAAGTCATTTTCAGTGTGCCACGGGGTTATTTATTTTTTCATTGTATGCTCCTGAAACCGAGCGTCACCTGAGGATGTAGGTTGGCTGTGCACGGGGTTCCCTGTTGGTCGTTTATATATTTATTTACGAGTTGAATCTTTGCTTCGACTGAAACAAGATCCACGTTTAATCTCTAAGTGTCTAAAGTAAATAAACTCATGTCCCTTTAAGAATGCTAAATATCTACGTTGATTTCATTGCAGCTGCTCCAAGTGGGGCTGAACAAATCTTGAAGATGCTTTCATCTGCATTTTACTCCATGTGGTCATCAACCACCTTGTGTATGTACAATTCAGTATCTCTAACAAGATGGCAGAAGATGGAAAAAGACAGACAGCAGGGGAGCAACATTTTCTGAAAAAGGTCAATCTTTGTTCAGCCCCAAAATCAAACCTCAGTCCTTAAATTATTTATATTCAAACTTCAATCCTCACCCTCTGCAGCCAGCCAGTCTGTCTGTCAGTCTCTGTGAAGAGCACCGGTCACAAAGTGTTGATGGCTGGCTGAAATACCAAACACCTCGTCTCACTGGGTCACATAACACAACCCCCCACACACACACACATGCACACACACACAGAGAATTATCCCTGCAAGTACACAAAGTGAAGATGAGCTACATGACACTGAAGCACGATCATGTCAGCATTAATGAAAGGTTGAATCTCATCTGCTCAGTTCAGTGTCAGTGCAGAGTTTAGACCGGGCTCTGACTAACGTCTGAAACAAACTTCTGCATGTGTGTGTGTGTGTGTGTGTGTGTGTGTGTGTGTGTGTTTATCCGCACAATACATCAACACTACACACACATGTCTGCCTCTGTCATCGTCTCGGGGTTGGCTGCTGTTTAAAGACGTGTTCTCGTAACTTAAAGGTCAAAAACTTCAACCTGAGCAGGAGGCACTTAACCTGTCAAAGAGACAGAAAGTGTCACGCTCAGTTTGGATCTTAAGAGCCTCTAAATGTTTGCTTTGAATCCCTCATTTGAAATCATCTAACACAAGACAGATTAAAGACTATGCAATGCTTAAAATCCAATAAGTATGGGTTTTGCTGCAAACAGATTGCAGACCGGTTGCAGGAAATTAAAGCTGCAATTATGAATTGATTAGTCGACCAAAAGACAGCAAAATGCCAAATATTTTTTAAAGTTAATTAATTGCTTTGGGTGATTTTTCAAGCACAAACATCAAAAAATCACTGTCACCAACTTTTTAAACGAAAGAGTTTGCTGCTTTAAATGGTCAGTGTTTCAGTTTTTTATAACATGTGCATTTTTCAAGACAAAAGCCCGAGCAGACATGCATATGTATATTTTATTTGTTGTATTTTGCTTTCCCCAATCCAGAGGAAATCACCTCAAATGACTCATAATCCTGGGAAAATGGAGTAAATAAATGGTTGCTTAGGGCTTCTGTACTTTGAACAACTTTTAGACATTTCTTCAGACTATTCAATCCATCACAAAATGAAAAATAAACTTCTATGAAACACTGAAGCCGTGAAACTGAGCCTTACAACCAGAGAGTGTCGCGAAAAAAACGAAAACGAAAACAGGAGAAATCTTAATGACAGATCTCGATTTTATCTGTCACATTTCATGTAATTATTTCCTGGTGGGGTTTCCACACCAGCAGCACCAATCCATGCAACCACAGTTACACCCAGTGTCTTGGGATGGCAACATATTGCTTGAAAAAAAAAAGTCCTTGAACAAATGTAAGTCAATGCAACGAGTAAACAATTCAGCTCAAGAGATGAGGAAAAGAAAAGACATGAGAGTGTGGGGGAAAGATTTCAGCAGCCAAACATTTCTATTTTTAACTTTTTCTTTAGGTGATGAAAAGTCTGAAAACTGAGCAGATGACCATACAGCCGGTGTGTCACCTCCGTCCTCCCTGCTCTCAGCGACCACACATTCCTACACACCTACAGTGATGAACATGGATGCACACATGAACAGATTTACATTCTTACCTGTCAGCGTGACCTCTTCTCTCCTCTTTCCCGACTTTTGCTCTCAGTCTTCTTTAAGTCGCTTCAACTTCTACTAAAGTTATTCCATGCCCCAGTTTGTTTGAATGGCTGCGTATCGGACTGACTGACTGACCAACCGGCTGGAAGACGATACACTCACGCTCCTTCAGACAGGCAACAACAAGTAGTGCTGCACAATCGCAAGCCCTGCCCTCCTCCTCCTCTCTTTCTCTCTCTCTCTCTCTCTCTCTCTAGGGAGTGATTTGCGAGCCCCTCCTCCTGCTGCTGCTGTGTTTGGGAGGAGTTTTCTTTCTTTCTTTTTTAGCCTGAGTTGTCTCTTAACCCCCCCCCCCACACACACACACACCCCCCCCAAACCCAACACAGAACAAAAACCCTCCCTCCCCTCTCCTCCTCTGTGTTCCCTGCACAGCCTCATATTTCATGCCTCCGAGTCTTTTTGTTTTGGGAGCTCTTAACGCCAAACACCACCGACTGGTCTGGTACTCAGAGAAGATTTAGATGTGACCTAATGTTGCTATTTGCAAAGAGGGGATGAGAAAAGAACAGACCTGATTACAGCTAGGTTGTGGCATGTTTGAGCAACTTGAGGTGCACTCAAGACTCATGAGGTTTAACTACTTCACTGAAGCATAAATCAGAGTTTCTAATCGGCTTTTCCTTTTGCCTTCAATCACGGCAGAAATGTTTGCAAAGCGATTACATTTCACACGATGAGGAGGATGAAACAAGACGAAAAGCTCGACTCGTGTCATAACATAAGGTATGAGGTCATGTTGTGTGTGTGTGTGTGTGTGTGTGTGTGTGTGTGTGTGTTGGCCTTCAGGACGACACTCTCTCCTGTCTTTGTCCTCCTGTTCCTTTGTATTGTCTAGAGTTGATAACACCCAGACACGTGCATGTGTGTGCAGGTTTACGTGTGTGTGCGCTTCCTTTCAGACAATACAAGGAGCCCATCCTGCCACCATGAAAGCTGAGATGATTAGACGGCCCCACATTAGACTTACACACACACACACACACACACACACACACAAACACACACTCACACACACACATTGGAGTAGCTCCTCAGATGTTGACACCACATTTGTAAAGATCGAGGAGGTCGATAAAGTTCACGAGGGCCAAAACTGACCTCGTGGTGTTGAGGGTTTTGCATTTCTCTTTCCGTCTCTCTCTCATAAAAGTATACAACTTTAGTCCGAAAAATAAAAAGAAGAAGCAGGACAAACATAAAAAACACACAGACAGGACCTGATTCCAGGGGCGGGCTAGGGGTGGCCAGGGCCGCGTCTGATATCCGGGCCACCCCAAACTCTAGCTTTGTTCACACGTGCACAAAAATCCTGAGTTTTGCGGGATGTGCTGCACGTGTGAACACAAACAGCTGTTCACACAATATAATGCCTTTATCCTGCTGATCTGGTTTTTCATACATGCATGAGCGGCAGGGGGTCTCCTGAGGTAAGAGTCCAATATACGACGCTATAATAAGAATATTTGCCTTTAACATGATTTCTCCTGATTATATCCGGCTGCACTCTCACATCAGCTCAATCTGACTTTCTGCAGGAAAAAAATACTGGAGGGCTGGCAGGAGAAACTCTGGATGAAGTCAGAGTGGAAAATTCACACATTCAGCTCCTCCTGAAAGTATCAGGGCTGATACACAAAAAAAAAACAGGTATCAGTGTTGGGAGGACGATGATGATGGGGATATTCTTCTGTGCCTGCCATCATGAACGGTCTGTATACTTCCAGAAACAAGCAGATAAGATCCTTCATCACAAAAACATTAGTCAGGGATTATAGTTCTGCTGAAAAAACAGCCCCCTTCCTCCCTCTTTTTTGGAGGGTTTAGGTGATTCAGGAGATAATGACAGATTACGCTCCTGACTCACGGTGCACCTTCCTGGAAATACCACCCTCACACACATAAACATGCCAAGAATTTCACATGCCGGTGTGACATATCACCCAGTTTAACTCAAGGAAAATATGAAATTCAGCTGCAGCTGGATATTTTCACAACCAAACAGTCAGTCCGGCTCTGCAGGAGTCCAGGAGTAACTTCAAGACTTGGCTTTGACCCTCAGGCTCTCTGCCCACTGTTTGGTCATTTTGAATGGATCAAAAAATGTAATGATGATTAGATCAAGGCCTTTACAGTATATCACATGGATCTTACAGACCGCACGTCTTTTGGTGTATTGGAAGTATTTAGGACTATATATTGACTCAGCTTCTTTAACAGTGCTTTCACACTTACACAAAACTCCTGAAAAACTCCTGGGGCCGTATTCACAAAGCTTCCTAAGAACTGAGAGTCGCTCCTAGTGACAAAACTTCCCCTGAAAGTTAGGACTAGATCCTTGTAAAGATGTCTTAACCCTTAAGAGAGCTCCTAAGGTGTAAAACTGTTAGGAGTAGTGAGGAGGACTTCTAACAGGATGAAGAGTGTCTCAAGTGAGGAGAAAATGTAGACATTTTTTTGAACACAACATGAAGAAGAATCTGTTTGACTCATAGCTTGGCCGAACAGACAGAAATAATTTGTGCAGACATTTTAATCCATCTCTGACTTTCTTCAGTACAAAGTGAGACATGCACGTTGAGTTTCTCTCCGTGTGGTTACCTCCACAGGTTCATCCAACCACTGATTAAAGCTCTTCACATGCTGATGTAATGATCAGCATGTGAAGAAGCTGCTGCACAAGTGTCCTTTGATTTTGGAGCCAGCCTCAAGTGGACACTCGAGGAACTGCAGTTCTTACCATGACCATAAGTGAACGAAGATGGACCGGTAAATGGAGAGCTTTGCCTTCAGGCTCAGCTCCCTCTTTACCACAACGGGTCGGTACAACGCCTCCATCACTGCCGACGCTTAGCCAATCCCAAAAGAATATAAAAGAACCCAAATATCATCCGATTAATGATCGGAACGGATAGACAATGTGCATCCCTAGTTCCATTAATTCATCAGACACTCGAGAAACATAACAGGATGTTAAAAAGTAGAGATGTAGGACCCTTGGTGGTATTTCCGTCTCACTATTTATAGATGTCTTCTCTTTTATATGAACCGTACTGGACAGGAAGCCAACAAGATCGAGACTAAAACTTGATCTTCAGCACAGTCTACAGAAATCAAATGTTTACTTTACTGCAGTTCTAAAAAGGGGGTTTAAAAAGTGACACACTCAGAAAGCCATTTCCGGCACTTCCTGTTAATGAGAGTCTAAAAGGCCAAGCCCTGATTTGGCACATTTTGTTGGCACGCTGCACCTCGCTGAGTCACACGTTTCTGATCACTGACCACCATTCCACCTCCGGGACATCGGAGTTTCACAATTAAATAAATGGGATCAGTTCCCCCGCCTGCTTAAGATAGCAAGAGCTATTTGGGTTGGGCAAGAGCACAGGTTAGCTTCACATCCACAGACATGAATACGATACAGATCAAATCAATCAAATCAAACACACCACAAAGCAAACATCAGTAACCACACAGGTGATCACACACACACACACACACACACACACACACACACATACATACACACACACACACACACACACACACACACACACACACATACATACACACACACACATACATACACACACACACACACACACACACTGTAAGTGCTTGGATGTTTGGGAGGTTTTGAGTTTAAAAGCAGAGACAGTTGTGATGGACCTGAGGTCAGCAGGATGTTTGTTCCACGGGTAACTGAAGGCCCCCTCTCCAAACTTTGATCTGATTCTGGGTATGGCTAAAAGACCTCCACCTGATGACCTGAGGGGCCGGGTCGGGTCGGGTTAGAGTCTGTAGGATGGTAAATGGTAAATGGACTTGATATATAGCACTTTTCTCAAAGCGCTGTTACACCGCAGGTCAAACCTACACATTCATACACCACTGATGAAGCAGCAGGAGAACCTTGGGGTTAGGTGTCTTGCCGACATGTAGCTACAGGAGCTGGGGATCGAACCCCCGACCTTCCGGTTAGAAGATGACCGACTTCACCAACTGAGCCACAGGCTGGATGACACCTTCACATTATTGGATTTGAGTATTTCTAGTTCATTACAAACACATATTGCTTCTTCTTACATTTTAATTCCGCTCTAGGGAATGTTTTATTGGGTGTTATTCCTCAGTGAGAAGATTTACTTTCTGGGCACATTTTCTTCCCGAGTTCATCCTCCTTTCTCCCTCTTCTCTCCCCCTCATTCCATCCATCCACATCTCCGCCCCCGTTCTCCTCCTCCACTCCCTTTCTGCCCGTATAGAACTGCTTCATGTCTCATGTCATGTCTTTCACGTGTGTGTTTCTGATCGGGCATAGTGTGAAGTGTAAACAGCTGGATGTTTAGGACACTTCTCATTCCTGCGAGCTCCTGCAGCCTCGGGGTCTTTCGATTGAAAAGTCAATTCATTCGAGTGGAGTGAAATCCTGTAATTTTTCTGACTCATGCGATGTTGGCTTCTGTGGAAAGGATTACTGTCAGTTATTAAATCAATCCCACATCACCGCAGAAATTGACAGGAGCACTTCTTACATAACGCGTATCAGTGAAGGTTGCAACATGCAGCGGCCTGCAGCGATTATAAAGAAGTGTCATATCAAATGAGGAAGTTCTCTTTTAGACATTTAATACAAATTAAAGATCCCATTCGGTGTTTATGATGTAATGTATCGAAGTAGTTCCTGCAAGACAGTGACGGGATTTACAGCAAAAGATTTCAACAACTTAAAAAAACACCCTCAGCAAAAAAATCCATATCAGTTTTTAGTGATCAATATATTTAGAAAATTGCTCCACAGGGCTGTTTGGGATGTGGTCACTGATGATGTGATCCAGGTTGTTTTCACACCTATAGTTCGTTTGCTCTGGTCTGAACCATCCACCAATTTCTTCCATTGTTGCATAATAACCTCAAGTTTGGTCTGTGTTTACGCGGGGATATTTACAAGTGCTCCAAAATGTGTGATGAGTGAGGAAAAACCTCTCTGATCGGTCGTAATTTCTTCAGGGAAAAATCCAGGAAGTCAACAAAGACTAGTTGACTCCCCCTCTCCTGGCTGTGGCTGCTCCAAAGCGATTTTCCAAATTCAAAATGGACAGACGACTACACAGATTGATGTCGCCTCTGCTCACCAGTTTTGATATTGTTTGCATTTATCACATGTATTGCATGTATGACACAGTATGTAGATGTCTTGGAGTCGCCAAAAGGCTTTTATCAAGACAGTTCAGGGGAAGGCGCACAGTGATCCTCCTGAACCATGACCTGCTCATCCTCAGAAACTGTTTCCAAAGATCCGTCAGGTTAGCCTGTGGTCTTTAACACATGTTCAGCATGGATGAGAAAGACACAAAAAGTCAGCACACAAATGTCCTTCAGGTTTCTTGTATCCGGGTAAGGCAGCAACAACAACAGCAACGGACGCGTTCCGGCACTAGGCCTTCATCAGCGCTGAAACCAAAAGGACATTTGTGTGCTGACTTTTTGTCTCTTTCTAGTCTTGTTGCGGTCGAGCACCTTTTACTGTGTTTAACCGTCGAGAGTGCTCCTCTCTCTAAGCTGTTTTTGCAGCATGGATGAGACCCTGGTTACGTTAGCTGGTTTTATCTAAGAAGTGCAGTCCTTTCTGCAGGTGGGTGGGATCAAGTTTGGTTCATGTTCTAACTACAAATGAACCAGACCGGAGTCTGAAAAATGTGAGGTTCAAGAGGTCTCTGTACGGCTGTTTGTTTCCGCACCAGGGTTCAACTGATGGCTTTCACACCAGCGCTAACAAACCGCACTAACTCTGCAAACGGACTCAACTTTGTTTTTAACAAAACCAAACAGATTCGGAGTGAAAGCGCCTAAACGCTTAGTGTAGGCTGCACGTCTGAAGCCAAACAACGCTTTTGTGCGACCATCCTTCAAAGTAGTTTTTGTCTGAAATAAAAAGGTGGTTACTTTTCCCACAAGTGTTCCCGTTTTGTTTCTGGGTGTTCTTACTTCATGTAAGCCTGTTTCTTGGAACGGCATCTTCCTCTGCTCTTCGATATCAGTTTCACCTTGACATCACAGATGGTGTTACAGACGCGAGCAGACGGACAGAGGATCATGTTGATGGTACACTCAGTATTAACTCTGGGTCATGTTGACGGGTCCGTCACCTTCACAGCAGAGATTATCCTGGTTCAGTTTGTCCTCTTTGGTGAGATGTAACACAAGCTATCTAACATTCAGAGGCAGTACATTCAGTGAGAAATCTCTGCAGAACACTTATAGAATGGGTTACATTGTGTTATGTATATTGTTATCTATCTGCACAGAGCTGCACGTGCTGGCATTGCAATCATCACGGGTCGCTGTGTTGTCTCGGTGGTCAGAGAGAAAAGTTCATGAGAATAAGAAGGTTTAGTATGTTTTGTTATGAGGCATAAACAGCATCAAGAAAGTTGGTGAAGCCTCATGTTTGAAAAAGGGAAGCCAGTGTTTAAGTGCCTTAAATTTAATTCTTACAAGCTTCAAGCAAGGCTGCCTCAAAAAGAAGTCGCTATCTTCTCAGCGGATTTAGTCACTCAGTAAAAAAAAATGCTCAGAGTTAGTTTGAAGCTATAAATGTTTGTAATTGACCGTTTTAAAAGTCTAGATTTTGTCCACAAACTAACCAACTCCTGACCATGGTATGTGTGCTGTCACCATGGCAACATCCCTGTCGATGAGGGAAACAAACAAGCAAACAAAGTGTCTTTATGAAACACCTGCTGCTTCTCTTTCTCTTTGTCAAACACTCATGAACAATGTAAAATGTGTGTGTGTGTGTGTTTGTGTGTGTGTGTGTGTGTGTGTTCTGGTATTCACATTACACGCTTCCTCAGCTCGTATAGTTGAGGGGGGAAAAATCGTATCTGACGCGAGGACAAAACAGCTGGTCGAGTTCAGAGAGACACAAGCTGAGTGAATGAATGAAGAATGGATTTATTTATAAGTTGTTCTGCAAAAAAGCTTCTTCTCATAGTCCAGGAGGAGCTCTAAATTCAAACAGGAGATCTTAAAGGCAGAGCCCTTAAAAAAGTAGTATATAGACGCTCAAACATCACTTCTGAGCCTCCATACATGTGTGCATGTCTGCAGAGACTCTGTCCTCTGACTGGATTTTGATGTTTTATTTACGTTGACTCAGGACGTTTCACTGACTGAACACTGTACAATGATGAATCATTTAATTGAGACGTCCTGTAAGGTCATTTTTCATTTCTAGTTTCTTTTATTTTTTTAACTTTTTTTTTAAATTTGTAAACTGTAGCTCGTCCTTTCTTTTTTTTCTTTTTTTTTTTGCCAAAAAGGAAAATATGTTTATTTCTATTTTCATTTTTTCTAAACACAAATCAAACAACTAACCTTTTCTTTTTTTCAATTTTAATATCCAGGTACAAAAACCCTGAACACATCCTGACACATACAGCGTGTCTGCAGAACAGCCTGATGCATCTCAACTAAAAAAAAAAAAAATCACCTTTGAGACTAAAGAGCTGCAAATATGTGAAATATGAGCGCGCACGAGTGTGTTTTACTGATGCCTCCTATTTCACCCTCTAATTGGAGCATCTTTACTTCTCTCCTGCCAACGAGGAAAGTACCTGGCACACACACACACACACACACACACACACACACACACAGGATTTTTACTCTTGCCACGTAATCATACACTGAAGCCAGAAGCAGTGATATGATGAATTAATCTGCTCCTGGACGCAGACTGTTCATGTGTTTTATCCTGAAGGTGCTCTCTCTGCTCTTAGCGTGTCATATGTTGAGTTAGCATTTTTTGGAGGATGCTCGGTGTGTGTGTGTGTGTGTGTGTGTGTGTGTGTGTGTGTGTGTGTGTGTGTGTGTGTGTGTCAAGGATACCATTAGCTGAACAAATCTCCCCCTGTGGTAATGATGGGGTGGCAGGCTGCCAGGCAGACAGATAATACCACAGTAGTTGGTGACTGAGTGATTTCAACTAGGGGCTGTTTCACCTTAGCAACGTAGCTCAACCTGCAGGTCGGGGCCTCACCAGCGGAGACACAGTGATCTCAAGAATGTGAAGAAGTATGATGTTAAAAAAAAGGGGCACCTTGTGAAGACAGTTTTGTGGCTCTGATCACTTGTCAATCAAAAGGTGCTGATGATTTTGTGTCAGCATTAACACGATCGGATGATGCAATTAGAGAGGAGAAAACAACTTTCTAAAATCTGTAAAAAAAAGTTTCTCAAAAATTTCTCAGTTAATGCAAAATTCAATGTGAAGCACATGTTTTTTTTTTTCTTGTAACTTAATATTTATCGTGTTCAAAATCATGCCACAGTTGTTTTGGTAAAATTTACATTTAAATTTAGAAGCGCCGGGGGTTGCTGTGCGCCCCCCATATGCAGAGGCTGTGTTCAGGTTCGAGTACCACCTGTGGCTCCTTTCCTACATGTCATTCCCCTCTCTCTCTCTCATCCTGATTTCTGAATCTATCCACTGTCCTCTCTCTCTAAAATAAAGACATAAAAAGCCAAAAATAAATCCTTATTTTAAAAAAAAAACAAAAAAAACTGAAATGTAATACAGAGACAACTGCAGGACTCAACAGGTCAAATGTTCCAGCGCAACATAAACGCTTCAACTGGTCAACTTGGTGTGCAGCTCAGTCACCAAGACAACAGTTAGATTTCACAGTATAATGCATGGGAAAGTGGGCAAACAAAGCAGACACACACACACACACACACACACACACAGAGACAGACACACACACACACACACACACACACACACACACACACACATGCATGCACACACACTTGTAGAAGTGATTAAACTCAGCAGGACTGCAGGTCTCAGCACTTTTCTCCCCGCTTACTGACAGCTTTGGAAGTGTTCAAATTGGTGTGTGTGTGTAACAAAGTATTGTCTACTGGCACTAGACAACCCCCTCCCCACATTGAGACCCCCCCCCCCCCCCCCCCAGGCATAAACATGTCTTTACATGACACCAACGCTATCTGTCTCCGTCTCTCCGTCTACCACAATGGGAAACACAGAGATTCAATCACGGAGCCAGAGCCAGCCAGACCCGATGTTACAGATAAAGACAGTTAATGTTTGGTCATCTGTGTGTGTGTGTGTGTGTGTGTGTGTGTGTGTGTGTGTGTGTGTGTGTGTGTGTGTGTGTGTGTGTGTGTGTGTGTCTGTCTGAAAGTGTGTTTTTGAGTACCTCTCCTCCTCTCTCGCTCCTGGAGGAGGCGTAGGGAAGTGAGAAGGTGCAGGCGGTGGAGGTGATTGTGGACTCCGACCTCCAACAAGTCGTACTCTGAGAGGTGGAGCAGATCCTGGAAAACACAAAAAATACAATCCTTAACTGTAGACATGGCCAGTGCCACCATACATCTTTATCACAGCTTCAGGGAAAAACGAATATGGTTCAAATGTTAAGACTTTAGGAAAGGTATCCCTTAAATTGGTGGTTCTCAACTGGTGGGTCGGGACCCAAAAGTGAGTCGAAAAGTTTAGTGGGTCGCCAATGTGTGCACGGAAAAGAAGTTGTGTTAAAAAGCATGTGAAGCGTTTTCAAGACATGTTTGTTTTGTACCATTTCTTTCTTCTGTCGTTTAAGGTCATGAACTGCACAATTTTTCATTAAAGGAATCTGATTGGTTTAAAAGATATCAGAAATTTGAGTCGCTATTTCTCATTGAGGTGTGGTGGAGGGTCCTGAGGGTAGGCCAGTTGAGAACCAATGCTTTACACTTCCTATTAGGATTTTTTTGTACGTGTCAACTTTGGCGCCCCCCTGTGGACAAAGTTATACATCTTGTATTTATGCAGATCTTTTCCTGTTGATGTGTTTTCCGAAGAATAAAAAACAAAAAAAAACATCCTGCTTTCTTCTAAAAGTCAAATGTGTAACTCAATCTGAATATTCACTGTGGAAAATTTCTACAAAGGCTGTTTCTTCACCGGCTGTCGATCGCGTCCGACACCTTACCTCGGGTGACGGTTACAAGATTTAGTCTTCGGCTTTTTCATGCCTTTGTTTTGGAGATAGGACAGTGGATAGAGCCAGAAACCGGGAGAGAGAGTGGGGACTGACATGCAAAAAAAGGGGGCCACAGGTCGGACTCGAACCCGAGTCACCCGCTCAAGAGCAGTGGATGGGTCGGGACCCCCTTGGGGGTTGCGAGACCCTGTTAGGAGGGTCGCAAGATTCCTTCCAGTAACAATTTAGGATAGAAAATGTTTTAAAATTGCGTTTTTCACCTATTAATTTGAAAATATATACAACAAAAATATGATGGTGTTTGAGCTACTGTGTGGAGAGGCCTGATAGTCTGCAAGGCTGTGTGCAATGTGAAATGTTTTAAGCACCTCCAGGGACAATGGGGGTCCCCAGTCTCTAGCACTGTTATACTGCGAGCCCCATGTACAGAGGCTGTCGTCCTCGGGCGGCTGGTACGGGTTTTGAATCTGACCGGTGGCTCCTTTCACGCATGTCATTTCCTACTCTCTCTCTCTCGCTCCATGATTTCCGACTCTATCCTCTGTCCTATCCCTCCAGTAAAGGCCCAGCAATACATCTTTAAA
Organism: Labrus mixtus; assembly: GCF_963584025.1. Taxonomy (NCBI): domain Eukaryota; kingdom Metazoa; phylum Chordata; class Actinopteri; order Labriformes; family Labridae; genus Labrus; species Labrus mixtus. Next base: position 26,240,917 of record NC_083614.1, on the reverse strand, counting down.
AACAAAAAAACAAAACAAAAAAAACCACAGTGGGACAGTGACTCTGGCAGAGCATAAAAAAATGCTGAGACCACTGATGACCTCCTTTCTTTCAGAAGTGTGCCGTCTCCTCCCCTCGCCCTCCCCTCGTCTTCCTGTCATTAGAGCATTGTCTTCAACACACAAACAAACACACCCTGCCTCACTTCAACACACAACATGCTATTTACACAAACGACCCCTCAAATAACCCAGAGAGGGAGCAGACACAGGGTCTTTGAACCAGAACTCAACCTTGTACAGTAATGGAACTTCACACACACACACACACACACACACACACACACACACATGAATGACACACACACACACACACACACACACACACACACACACACACACACACACACACACACACGAATGACACACACACTGTGTCATCACAAGACGCTTATTTCTCAAACTGAAGCCTTGTTGTTTTCGTTTCTCAACAATAAGACTATTCTCTGAGTTCATCACAAACACTGTTCTATTTAGACTACACACATGTGCAGTGGGCCAAAACATGAATATGAGCACATGCACACACACACACACACACACACACACACACACACACACACACACACACACACACACAAACACAGACACACACACAAACACAACAGTGCATAATCTGAATACAGTCATTCTGAGTCACTACAAGATATACAAGCATTTGCAACCACATGCGCACACACACACACACACACACACACACACACACACACGCGCACACACACACACACACACACACACACACACACACACACACACACACATACCTGCATACCAAAGTAGCCAATTTCAAAAACACACACACACACACACTCACACACACACATGTACACACAATAGACTGTAGACACACACACACAAAAGCTTCATTTTTTTAATTTAAAATGTTAAAAACAAACTCACACATGAAGTTAGCAAGTGGTAAAAAAACTGCAGATGTACAGAAACACACACACACACACACACACACACACACACAGCTGGTCATTACAGTCAGCATGCCTGGACAGCTTAGTAATAACATGTTAAGTTAAAGAAGGAGACACCATATGAGCTCTGTGATGTTTACATGTGTAACACACACGACATGACGACATGAGTGCGTCGTTGAATTTGTGTGTGTGTGTGTGTGTGTGTGTGTGTGTGTGTGTGTGTGTGTGTGCATGAAACATGGCTGGCATATCACAACCCTAATCCATCCAATAATCTGACCCGTCCCGTCCCGCCCGTGTGTCTCTCTCGTCTCCCTCTGTGTTCAGCAGCAGGTTGACATGTTTTCTTTCTTCCTTCTGCTCTGGCTCACACGGAGCTGAACGACAAAACAAACTCCCGCAGCATCGCTCTGCAGAGTTTACACAGAAGCTGTCAGTGTTAGTTCTACCCAGCGGTATGTTGGTGTACTGATGAAAAGATGCTTTGGAATAAAAATGATGGAGCACTGTGGGTACAGACAGCACAGGGCATAAAGATCTCAATTTGAAAATGCATCACATTGGCTCGTTCACTTGGATGAGCAGCCACTTTACTTTATTCTGGTTTCACACTCTGTTATTGAGAGACACACATAAGCCTGCAATACACACATGCACAAACAGGAGCTGTGGACATGAGATGTCAGAGCGGGGCTGCTACACAGAGAGGATGCCAGAGCTGTTTGGGAGTTAGATGCCTTGCTCAAGTGCACCTCAGCAGTACAAAGGAAGTGCCCTGACACCTCTCCAGCTACCAGACCAATTTCCAGATTATGTTCCGCACCGGGACTTGAACCAGGGACCTTCTGGTTCCCAACCCTCCAGACTGAGCTACTACAACATTTTAACTTTTAAGATCATTTTCAACTAAGTGTGTCAAACATTCACTTGTTCTGATTTCCTGATATATACTGCTTTTCTTAACAAGTCAATGTCAGTGAAGAGTTTTTGGAATTTGCACTGTTTTTGGTGCAATGAAAAAGGTTATTGTAGAAATCAGGGAATATTTGGATTTTTTTTTTGCAGGGGAAACTGAAATCCACAGAGCAGAGAATTAAATATTTAACAGATGCATTGAGGACAGTGAGCGCCCACTGCTCAGCATCCAATGCCCGCGTGATGTTAGGACATGGAACTGGAATTTTTCAAAACATGTTGATATCAAATAGACTTTTAAATATATTGATTCATTGTGAAAATAATTGACTTTTCCGTCTGTGGTGGGATGAAATGATCAGTTCACACTTTCCCTCAGAAGGTAAAGAAATGAAACAAACCCTTGAAAAGACAAAAGGTTTCAGTCACTTTACCTGCAGTGTCAAACAAGATGTATTGCATTCATTAAATAAATGGAAACAATATGTCGGACCATGTCACTTTATCACTTTAACGGGACCTCATCTGGAGATTAAGCTTCATATTTGGTCAAAGTTGCTATCCTGAAATGTTGTAGATCACAATCCAGTCCAAACATAAATCCTCATTGGACTCTTTTTGTTCCTGTAGCTGTTGGTTACACTGATGATGTGGGCCCCCGTTGGTTTCATGGGTTTGTTGTGATAACGAGCAGACAGAATGGCTGAGATGCACTGAGCTGGATGTTGTTGTTTTAACATCCAGAGAAAGGAGAGCAGAGCTACAGCTATGACGCATGGAGAATAGTCAAAGTGAGAAGGCTGATCCTGTACACAGATGTTAGATAGAAGTGTTTATACCTGAAGTTAAAGGAACAATATGTTACCTTTTCCACCTTAAAATTGGCGTTTCAAAGTCCATCTTGTAGTACAGAAACTTTCAACAGGGAGAATAGCGTCTCTCTCATGTCCACAGATCGGTTATAGCACGATGTGTAAGTTTGGCAGCGGGCCGGCGGGTGTGGCTTTACGGTACTAGCCAGTTAGCCCGTCTCTGTACTGTTTGATAAAATGGCAAACAGTGATGATTGATTGGTTTACACCAAGCAGGCAGGTTTCCTAGTTTAATCTGTAGAGTTTTATTTTTGTAATTCATTATCCTTGTGTTTCTCTCTGGTCTAATGTGTTTCTTGTCTTGTATTTTCTTCTTGCCTCTGCGTGTGTTTTCCCTCCAGTCCTAATTACCCTGACTGTCTTCACCTGTGTCATTTGTCTCACCTGTGTTTGATCACCCCTGTGTATTTCATGAGCTGCTCGGGTGGGTTAGGGTGCGTTGATGCTCCGGAGAAGATCTGTTAAAAGTTACATTTGAGCAAAAAGTTGATGTGCAATACCTGAATTTAAAAAAAGTATGTTAACATGAACAAAACCCCTACGTGATGACGATTCTGACGTCAAGTCGGGAAGTCGGGCACCTCTTTCTTTCAGTTTTTCCAGTTTAGCAGGTGTTCATGTGCATTTTACAACTCGGAAACTTATTTTTCTGATGTGTCCGATACCACATGAATGCAGCAAAAGTCTCGGTGTTCCTTCCCTCTTGTTTCCTCTTTTGGACTTTGAATCTTAGTATGTTTTTTTTGTTGCCTTTTGCTTTTTTGTTTGTGTTTGAATAAATATTTTTGGTTTCTGCACGAGGGTCCTGCTCTTCTTTTTTTTTGTGACACCATGAGGGTTAAAATATATAAGAAAGGCACATTGTCTTGTCTATTACCAGTGTAATTACTGTAATTATTATAATTGTTGATTTTATTGTAGTGGTGTTAAGAGTAGTGCTAATATTATAGTAATGAAATTATATTACTACAATCATTATTGACAGTTTTTTTGTTATTATAAATCCTATATCAACACATTTCATCACCCTGATCGTTTTATTTCTTGTGTGTGTGTTTCCTGTAAAGCTCTTTGAACTGTGTTGTGTGTAAAGAGCTTTATAAATAAACCTGAATCTCTATCTTTACCCTCTTCCCCTTCTTCTCTGCAAGCTTTCTCCATTGCCTCTGGTAATGACACCAATGCATTCTGGGTAAACTGTGGCAGGACATCATTGAATTATTCATGTCTGATTGGTGAATCAATCTCCTCTTTCAGCCAATAGCTGCGTCGCGTTTCGACTGAGGACGGCTGTGTATCACGGTGCATTCAGGCTAATGGAGTTTTATTACGCCGCTGTAGGAAACACTCTTAATGACGACCGTTTGTGTTACCAGAATAGAAACATTTTACTGAAATACCCTGTTAGAAAAATGATTTAAAGGGTCAGTTCATCCAAACTACAAAAACACATTTTTGCACTTACCCCTCATCAACTTGGATCATTTAAGACGGTTTAATCTTTAATGTGCAGACTCTAAATAGAAAGAATCCAGAGGTAAATAATTCACAGCTATGCTTTTTGGACCACAGAAGACATTTCATAACACTTCTTTTTATTTAGAGCAGCCAGAAATCTTTGACTGGAAACTGGACTTTATGATATTTATTTGATTTTTCCCAGGTTCAGTTTAGAGTTAATATTCCCCCAAATGTCAGGTCTAGATGATTTGTTTTTTCTCTTTTGTGATCAAGTTTCTATTTATATTTTCCACAGACTGTAAATATTAATGGATGAAGCCTGAGTGATGTCACCCATCTGTTCCTGCAGGGGGGGCGCTGGAGTCCCATCGATGGCGGTCTCCATGTTGGAAATCCTATCTCAGCCTAACTTTCAGTCAACCTAACAACAGGCTGAGAACTGGAGCTGTAGAATACCAAGGAGAAATCTTTTCTGCGTCTTATCCCATCTATCCGCCTATCCCTTTTTTTCTTTTGTAACACAGAGTGATAGTTTACAAGACAGGGGGACTCGCAAAAAGGGAGCCACAGTCGGAAGTCGGAGTCCGCCCATCAAAGAACAACTTATTTTCAGTCATTTTAGGGCGCGCTCACAGAAGCAACGTTGTTCCATACTGGGCTTTAGCATGATTGCCCCCTCACACTAGTCAGATGAACTGGACTTTAGGGGTGAAGCGTGCTTAGACACTGTATGGATTGCTTGGTGTGAGTGAGCCCTGGGAGAGACTCAGTGCTTTTTCTTGGGTTTTTTTCACTGCTGGCTGTAAAGCAAGTTAATTTTAAGTTTTAATATTAATAATTAAGTTGACTTTGACCTTTTATTTCCAAGTTTTGTAATTTGCTCCTGTAACTTTGAGGGTATGTTAGGTCTACTAACTACCTCCTTCAGAGTTTCCTGATGAACAATCAGGGTATACATAAATCAGTGATTTATTCTCTGTTTCTGTGTGTTCATGTGTTTTTTTGTTTTTACCTCCACACCATCATATTCCTGCTCCAGCGCTGTGCAGTACTGCGGCAGTCCCAGCTGGCTCAGCCACCGGGAGATAGACTGATGCTTCATGATGACACATAAACACACACGTGCATGAACGCAGCTTCACTCACAGACGGGCACTCACACGCGTTAGTTCTCCTTTTAGGTGGAACCTGAAACAAAGAAAAGAAATGGATCATTTTACAGGAGATGACTTTTAAAACCTGTGAACCAGCCTACAGTGAACGTCCGTAAAAACCCTGCGCTGAAACGACTTTCTCACACCAAGGCCGTTCTGTAGCCAAGGCTCCTCCTTTATCAGTCTTACGGGCCGATTAGCAGCAACATTACAGACTCTTTAATGCTGTAAACGCCCGAGGGTGACGATGCCTAAGTGTCAACAGAAGGCTGATACCGAGACGGAGAAATCAAACCTCGGTCTGTATCTGCCGCCCGTCCAGATAGAGACAAGAAACACTAAACAGACCGTTCAGCGAATATGGAGCTAGATACCGGGAACAGGAGCAGATACCATCCAAACACCCGGGCTCATTACTACCTAGAACCATATTTACTCAGAAGCGCCCTGGGCCATCGCTACAGCAACAAATATGCACAATATAAACACATGAACACGAGGTGATGAAATGATGAATACAGACGGAGCCTGAATGCTGAGATAAAGCTCGGAAAGTATGAACAGCACATAGCTGAGGGGATAACTGCGGAATAAGAAAACGGGAAAAAAAAACACAACAATGTGTGTTTATTCTGAAAATTAAAATGCATTTTATTTTGAAATTTCCTTCTCTTTTCTTTCTTTTTTAAAGTTATTTTTGGGCCTTTTTGACTTTATTGGACAGCTGCTAATAAGAGGAAATGTTGGGAGGAGAGAGTGAGGGATGACATGCAGCAAAGGGTCGAGGTCGGACTCGAACCCACCGCCGCTGCGACGAGGACTGTAGCCTCTGTACATAGGGCGCGCCACATAACCGCTAGGCTTTTATCTCTTGAAATGTGCTTTTCTATTTAAATTATGAGAACTACTTAGTGGGGCGTTTTTCTGAAAAAAGGGTCAAAGTGTCTTTTCTTTTGACATTTTATTTGTCTACAGTGTATCTGCAAACACAGAACCGGATAGAACCGAATCAAATAGAAAAGATTCACAGGTGAATACCTCGGATTATGAGGGATACGACACAAGCAAGCTCAGGTGAACAGCGAGGAATGGATCGGATTTTGATCTACTTGGTTTTCTGATTTCAATCCATCGAAATAAATCCCTATCCATCCTAACCCAAACATGGGACCAGCTATAGACATCTGTGCTGAATACTGTAATCTATCAACCATAAAGTAAGATGTGAGCATCTGAAACTACTCAGTGTTTGAGAAACGTCTCATAGAGGGATGTGAAATACACATCTGTCCTTGAAGGCATCGTAACAGTATAATGAAGAGGTGTGAAGGTCAATGTGGAGCTCACACTCATACTTGAGTTTAGGGATGGGATGAAATATTGATAAAAGGTTATAAAGCAGTCCTAACTCATGTCATATGTGATGAGCACATTTCTGGTGCCAATTAACGATAATTGAATTTTTTATTGGAACATCGCTCTTAATAGATTTCTCTGCCAATTTGACTCAACGTGTCACACTACGTCATGACTCCTGACGGTGATGCTTATGACATGACGGTAACTTTGAGAAGTTAAATGAATAGAAGAAGTTGAGCGCAGGATGAGAGAAGAAAAAGAAAAGCAGCAGGATGAGGACCTGTGCCCACTAAGGAAGCCAACACAAAACAATTTCAGTTCAGCGGTTTGAGAGCTCAACTTTCGGACCACTGCAGCGCTCGTCAAGTGTCACTTATCCACAACCAACCAATCAAAATCAAGAAGGGGCGGGACTTCTGATGTCAGCTTTGTCAACAACAATGATGAAGGAGAAACTAATCTCACTCTGAAGGGAATAATTTCAGGTGCTGCTGATGCAAAGACAGGATTTATTAAAATTGTTTTAATGTTTCCTTCCTGATATTTCCTTCAATAAAGGAAAATTAGATGCACACAGAGCTATGCATAATTTAATTGTGACTGACTCTTAATCTGCAGCACTCAATCTAAAGCATATGCTGATAATCTCTGTCCTGATCAATGAGAAAATGATTTCTATCGATTTGAACAATAATGGTGTTCTGCATTGTATTTGAGCAGCTGTGTGTTGTCAGCGTCAAAGTCTCCCTCGTGCATTGTGTTATTAAAGGCAGGGCACACATATATGTAAGGAGGGGGGAGGGGGGGGTTGTACTGTCATTATGCACATGTGTGTGTGCGTGTGTATGTGTGTTACTATTCATGTGTGTGACTGAGCACGTGCGGTAGCCCCACTCCCACTCAATCACTTAAGTGATGTCACAGAGATATACATGATGTCACTGGCTGTCACTAAAGGTTGTTAGACCCCACAACACACACACACACACACACACACACACACACACACACACACACACACACACACACACACACACACACACACACACACGCACACACACACCTCCTTCAATCATATCAATCTCCTCTATGGCTGTGTCATCATGTAGATTAGAGAAGTAGTCGTTCATACAGTATATGGACTCCCGTCAGCATCCTACAGCGTTTTTACTTTAACCTAATGGAGATCTGGAGGTCGTCCAGGAGGATGACTGACCTCCATGTCCCACCAGGAATGAGCTTACAGACAGAGCATACACTGTACCAAGCAGCAGAATGACTATGTCACTCCCGCTGGAATCTAATTTAATACCACTGTTAGAATATTAAACAATGAATTTATCACAGTTTCAGCTTTGCCTCTCCTCATGTTTACTATGATGATGATGATGATCTACACTCGACAAGAGGCGGCAAAACTACAAACAGTCTTTACCCATGGTCAGATCCTGTGTGTAGAAAAGACTAGCAAAACTAGAAGTCCTGATGCAACATCATAGCTGGAGTAAAAAAAAAAAAAAAAAAAGAAGGGAGTGAGTCACCCAGAAAAGTCACCTTGTAAAAGTGTGCACCCCAAGCTGCAGTGATGCTTGTAAAGACTTAAGACCTCCCTGACTCATCTCAGCTTAGAGAAGAAAAAAAATCAAAAAGTACTTTCTTCTTTGCAAAGATAACTGCACCTCCCATCATGTTTAGGAGAATATTAGAACTTAAGTGATCAAAGTTCAGATAAAATAAGAGTACAGAGGCTCTCTAAGCGGACATGCATCCAAACATTTTATTTACTCTGGTTGTGTAAGGGGAAAAATGTATTTTGTTTATGTGTTAAAATAATTCTGTTGAGTACTGTCTGACATTTCAAGAAATGCTGTTTTAGGTTAAACTGGCCTATAAACATCTTGTTTTTGCATGACATTTGATCTCTACCAGGATGACTGCATGGACATCTGTTCTTCTTGATTGTGTTAAACTGCTTCCTCCTTGACATGTATAAAAGGAGTCTTCAGGGTCTCTCTCATTTGAGTTTCTCTACAGACTGATCACCATGATACACTCTGTGCAGTCACTCCTTGCAACTTCTTCTCACTTCACTGAAAAATGTCCATAACAGTTGCCATGTCTTGGACACTGAAGCTTCAGCGTTTAGCCAGCTCTTCATTGGTCTGTAAACCTTTCTGCGTTCTAACCTCTCTCCATTTTTCAAAAGCATCTCTCCAATATTGATCCTAGTTTGAGCACGTTTCTGCTCGTGGAGCTTATTAGAAACATGCAGAGGCTTTTCAGGTCGGGTACAATCACTTCTATCTGAACCAGTTCTCTTGCCCGCTTCCATCTCTGCAACACCTTTTGGCGTTGTTTTTTTTGTGCATGAGATGCTCTGAAAATGTGTCTTTCCTATGTTTTATTTGCCCGTCTGTTAAGGTTGAATTGTAATGAATGAGTGTGCTTTGTGAAGTTTGCATGAAATCACTTTATCTCTTCTTCTATTTGATGCCACCACGAGGACGTCAAACTGCCTGGTCTCACTTTCACTAATTTAAAAGGGATATCACACAGGAAGAAAGGTTTCAGTTCACCACTGCACTCCATATGATAACCATAAAAATGAGCCATTAAATCTTACAGTCAAACGAACTGGGGTTAATTGAGGAGTTTTTGCAGCTGAGTCAGGAACACCCTGTCTGTCTACAGCTCCGCTTCGGTCTACTGTACACAGATTTAAGGAAGCTTCCAGCATCTTTGAGCCAGATGATGCATTTAAGTAGAGTATTTAGCAGCTGTTTGTCGTTTTAAAGTATTGAAGCTCGTCCCTGATAGTGCGAGCAGTTCGTCTTGTAAAAAGTTCCAATGGAGCTCCATGTGGCTGGTTGAAAACTTCTGAAAGATCAGAGAACATTTACTGACAAACTAATGAAAATGTGTGTTGGATTTGGTGGAAGGAAAGCAGCTCAAGGATGTTAAGACGCTGCTCGCTATGAAACAAAACTTTTCATTTAGTTGCATGTCCGTTGGGGATGTCAGATTTCCTTTTCCTGGAAAAGAAAGAAACACTTAGTCCTCATAAGACAGACGAATACTCTGTCGGGATGCTACAAAAAATGGCCTTTGAGAAAGATTTCATCACATGGAACTCCTCCTGGTGATCACGTTTTTACAAGACTGGCATTTTCTCCTTTTTCTTTACAGAGGAAGGACATGGTTGTACATATTCCCGATAGTGCTGAGAGGACGAGAGAAAAGAGACGAGGTCAGCACTGATGAGTCGAAGAGGAACGGAGCACAGAGGAACGATTTTTCCCAGGAGAAGCAGTACACAAGTTCACGATCCAGAAGACTAAACCCAGAGTTTCCCTTGAGGGTTCTTCTTCCGGACCGGTCAGATCCAAGCTTCATGTCCTCTCATCCCTGCTGGTTTGACCTCAGCTTTTTCCCATGACCACATTTCTCTGGAGCACTGTCAAAGTGTCCATTGTATTATAGAATATAAATTGGCCTATCCCAGAATCCCTCTCACTAAACAGGCCTGGATATCTGACATCAGACAGGCATGAAATACCCAAACAACTATGGCAAACATCTAGGCAAACTCAAAGTCCAGAGCGTGCAGGACAGCATTAGAGGACTTTTCCATTCTCTCAGTCTCTCTCTAATGCCTCTATTGGCTGCCTTCTATAGTCCAAGGGCGTCCCCTTTTTTGCCAATCACATTACACTGACACAATCCAACCAATTGAATTAAGCTGCAAAAATAACACCAGCATCACCACTCAGCCATTTCCAGCTCCTGTGACAGATCCAGGCATCTGGATGTTTGATTGTTTCCAATGAAGGACGCTATGCAAAGACGGTTACTGAGTTATGGTCTGAGGTCACTGTGACAAATATTCCAGGTCAGTTCAGGTCTCCTGCATGGCGGTGCAGTGGTTAGCGCTGTCGCTGTCGTTTGAATCCCCGTAGGAAAGGGCCTCTCTGTGTGGAGTTTGCATGTTCTCCTCGTGGCTCCAGCACCCCCCGCGACCCGAACGGGAAAAGCGGTAAAGATAGTGGATGGACTAACAGAGGCATGTGCATCAAGAACAGACATAGATGCATAACAACCCAAGTTAATTCATCCCAACTGAGGTCAGCGCAAAAAAAGTTAGCACATATGGCTCATCCAAACCTAAAGGAATGGCTTGTTTTTGAGGTTGTATGAAGGATTTGTCAATAGTGTATTAGCCACAGGAGATGGCAGTCAGCATGGTCCCTTCGTTGAGTAACTGGTTGGAGGGCTGGCACAGAAGTTAGGATATACAACGCTGCAGACGGGCCATTTGTCCCATAAAATGTAGGTAATTTAAAGATACCATACTCTCCCCATTTTCACCTTTCATGTTGTCCAATCCGTGAAGCACGTAGAGTGGCTTTGCATGATTTGCAGATTAAAAACCTCCTTAATACTGGCGTCAGTAAACGTCTCAATTTCAGCCTCTGCCTGAAACGTTTGGTTTCAGACGCTGTGTCTTTAAGGCCCCCCTCCACATGTTCCCACTTTCTTCTGATTGGCCCAGCTCTCTGGAAGCACTCCGGGGGCAGAGTGCTGGAGGGCTGCCACCGGAGGACTGCTCTCCAGTGCTGGTAGAAGAGAGCCTGAACGGGACTTAAACGTCATACTCAGAGGCTTGAATCCATCTTCGGGGAATTAACGCGTGATTTGCAGGACAAGCCATGTAGCTCCCTCTGCAGACGAATCCTGGGATTACTCCAACAAACATTTACCTCATGATATTATATTTTGGCTTCTGTTTTAGCTGTTTTTATTTTGTATTTTCTGTTCTTCTGTTGTAATAACTTTTAAATGCTCTCATGATGCGTACGATGTGTTGTGTGAAGCACCATGAATGACTTTGTTGCTGAAATGTGCCTCGCATTGAAGAAAGTACCAGATAGACTAAAATGTGTGCAGAAATAATGTATCCTTCTGTTCAGCCGCTCTACGTTTCAGAGGGAGTATTCTCAATCAAGAATCTTGACTGTGAGCGAGTCCTTCCTTGCTGTAATGATTTAGAATTGTTTAAAACAGATGCTAACTTTGCCCTGAGGTATCAAGTATCGACAGCCATATCAACGCTCTTGTTTTTTTAGCTGCACCAAACATTAAAAAAAAAGTCAAAAAGCGTAATAATCATCAATCCCCGACTTCCAACTACAGCCATGCTTGTAAGCAGCCTTAACTCGTTCTGAGCCCAGAGTTTGAGGCAGGAATGTTACCGATTAGGAGATGCTCTGTGACCTCTCCTGAACTGTTTCTGAGGCGTAAATATGAACCTCTGTCAGGTGCGAGGTGAGGTGCGATATCATTTTCTCCCTGTGGTCGTGCGCTCGCCTGGAGAACGTGTCTGAAGCTGTCTGAGTGTGTTCACCTGAAGGTTACAGTATACCTGCAGAGAAGCAGCTGGAATATGACAGCTGCTTCTCTGCAGGTATACTGTAACTCAGAGAAGATCAGGCGAGACTGGATAACTACTGTTTTCTGCAACAAGAAGTTCCTCTCCCTTTTGCTTTTCTTCCTGTCTTCTAATCCTACAAACTTATCGTCTGTCTTCACTTGCTTCCTCAACCTTTTTTCTCATCTTATTTCTCTTTCTCCTCTCTTGTTCTTGCCTCTTCTGTTTTTTTCTACAGTAATCTCCTTATGTCTTCACTTTTATGCATAATTCCTACCTCCTCTTAGCTCCTCCTACAATCCTCCCATCAAATGTCGATCCATTTACTCTGCAATTTCCTCTCAGACACTTTAATAGAGAGTTAGAGACTTCACAGCCTTCTGCATTTGATGCACAAATGAGCAGAGATTAAACGGCCGCCTCGAGGGTTTGTGGCTTTGACAACTTCATCTAGCTCTCTCTCTCTTTCTCTATCTGTCTCTTCTTCTCTCTCGCTCAGCCACACAGGTGCATATCAAGCATGGCTGGGCTTGCAGTAAAGTAGCCACACAGCAGCAAACATCTTATTTGTGTGAAATGTAAGATGACTTTCACTGTGTCTGCGCTGCAGGCGGAGGAGCTGGTATCACACTGCACCATCAAATTAGCACTTTTCATTCAGCTTGGATGTTTACCTCCAGGATGTTGCATTTTTCTCTCTGAACTAAAACTGATTACAATGCCTCCTTTAGAGGCACATTCCCCTGTTTTATTGGATACTTAACGACACGTGTCTGCATTTATTATACAAGCCAGAAAGGAACGAGGGACATTACACTTTGGCGGTGTAATTTATCCCCAATAAAGCTATACGTTTCCCATTTAAAGCTCAACTCCTGTAATTTTCACATCTAGGAATGAACTCTCATTTTGTTTGCATCAGTAGACTGACTCTAATTATTATCATTATCTGTTGAGGATCATTCTCATAAAGATTCAGTTCAGATTGTGTGGGTTTAAAAAAAACAAAAACACACGTCTGGTCCAATCACTGAAATATGTTCCGGGAGCTGTGAGCCAACATGTTTCTGTGCACCGTAAAACACAGCTTGTTGGAAATGCATATAATAATCTAGCTTGTCATCACTCGTATGGAATTGAATTCATTTTAAGAATCTGAAAAATCTTATCAGAGTGGAGACAAACTAGCTTTGCAATGAAGTCTGGCAACATATTTGCAATGTGTTTTAATCATTTAATCACACTTTTAACTAAAACTTTTATAATGTTTGGTTATTTTCTGCACTTATGTTATAGAATAAGTATGAATTTATGCTTGAAAATTACTCATTTTTTCATCAAATGTAACTTGCCTGGTGATAACAACTCACAGATATGAGGGGAAGAAGGAGAAGGGAGGTATAATTTACATGACTCAGCTCTGAGGTAAGGGCATTCCTCAGGGAGCTGTCTTGCTTCAGCACATACTGTAAACCAAAATACAGCTGAAAAACATCTGTTTTTCTGTGAGGAGAACCATGGCACTAAGGTGCTCCAATGAGAAGAGGGATACTTTTAGCTAAAATGTTCTCTCAACATGAATCCCAAAAGGTTAAAATGCAAAAATATCCATTATCTTTCAATGTATTCTCTGTAAAGTTGGATCTATTTCATGCAGTTTATTTTCCAACATAAGCCTGACCCTGCAGGACTCTGTCACAAAAGTGCATTTTCTTAAAAGTCCTTGAGGAAAAGAAGATATAGCTCTAATTTTTAGGACGTATGCTCCAGTTTGTGGTCTGATTAAAAATGAATCTGAAGTCAAGTTTCCTCCATCGTTTCACAGCAACAACGTGCAACCTCCCAGGTGAAGGCATCGATAGTCTGCATGTTTTAGGCATTTCTTCATTGTTCTCCAAGAAATAAAAAAGTATCAAATGTGTCAAAAGGCTGTTTTAAAAAAGCTCATAAGTCTTACCTTGTGGGGGGTTGCAGAGGCACCGAGCCGGTGCAGCGTCTCTGCATGCACGCTGCACACTTGCTGAAGATATGATGCAGAGTTAAAGCGCTGATAACAGTTCAGGCACGTTACGCAGGTTAAGGTGATAGTCCGGTTTCCATCCGTGCACGAGCATTAGCTTCAGTCGCAGTCGACACTTCTGCTGAGCTCAACCTTCATGTAGCCTACCTGTCAACACTGAGAGAGCGAGAGAGAGAGAGAGAGAGAGAGAGAGAGAGAGAGAGAGAGAGAGACAGAGAGACAGAGAGAGACAGACAGACAGACGAGAGAGACAGAGAGAGAGAGAGAGACAGAGAGAGAGACAGAGACAGACAGAGAGATGCTGCCTTCACGGACCGAGATAAACTTGGTCTGCTGGAGGGCAGAAAGATGCAAATCAAGGCAATTATAATTAGTCAGAATCCCCCCCCCCCCCCCCCCCTCCCCCCCTCCTTTTCTGCAAAATAATCCGGGTCCCAAAGGGTGACTTCCTAGTTCTTGACTGTAGCCATATCCACATGAAATGACCCCTAACCCTTACCCTACTACAATCAGATAAGTAAAAGATAGTGCATAAATGCTGTGGCTATATTGATTTAGGGACCATGGGGTGACTTCCTAGTTTTTAATTGTAGCCTTACATCAACACTGAATGATACTATAATCAAATAAGTAAAGGATAATGCCCTTTAAAGTGTCCAGTTTAAAGGATTTATAGAGAAAATCAACCCCCGGGCCATTAAAGGACTCCTTAAGGTGTCAATAACTGCAGTTCCTCTAAAGGCCAGCTGGGGGCTTCCTCCAAATGTGAGGCTTAATTTTTAAAATGTCAAACTTTAAAGCAGAAACAAACATATTTGCAGCCTGGTACAAAAAAAACTTTGGGTCTGAATATTAAATAATATTTGTGTCTTTCTATTGCTCATTCTCACCTATGGTTCTCCCATTTAAAATATGAGGACAGGTGCAACAAATAGGCTACGTCTTTAGCATTATAGCAGGTAAAGAGTAGGCTACATATTATCCCCCTTTTCCACCTTTTCAAACAGTCTCCTGTGGTCTAAATGAAACATCTGTGCTGTGCTTTGGCCAAAATATAACATGAATCAAGCACCAGAGGAGGTTTGTGACCCTGGATAAACCAGCTCTCTCAGAACGCTCTGTTTTGTTGTGTGTGTCTCTTTAAATGCAATGAGCCCCCCTCTGAGTTTTCCTGGTAGACATCACTCCTTTGCTAGTGAGAATAAAAATGGAGGACCTGCTCTAAAGTTTTGTTCTAGGCTTGGGGTGGAGTCCATGGGTGGAGATATCAGGGGAGGGGAGGGGATTTTTTTAAACAGAGATCCCACTGTGACATCACAAGGAGAGCAAATTTGAAACGGAGCATTTTTCTCTGTGTTGTAAGACTTATGCAGACCACAATCAAAACACTGGATGGATTTATTTCACATTTTGTGGGTCAGCAGACACTCAGGTTACCCAAATATATGGATAAGTGGACACAACATCTCTCTCTGTACACTCTGATTCCTTTCCTTGGCTCCTCTCCTCTCCTCTTCCTCCCGGCCAAGTTGGAAGTAAAAGACAGGGCAACACGCTTTAACAAACATCTGTAAAACTCAGGTGTGAAGCACATCTGCATAATTTGTCCTAAAGTTGTGATTTTAACAGTTTAAACACAACTTATATTCATGTGGATTGCTTGCTTTATGCAGTGAATGAAGCTACAAAAAGGTATGAATGGATACACTCCTCCAGTAGTCTAAGTCTCCTCTCTCCTCAGGATGCTCTATGGGAAATTCTTCATCCTTCAAAATGACAGGAGGATGACAGAGGGAGATGACGAAAAAACCCCAGATCGTTTTAAATGACAACAATTTTGGTACTCAAACAAAACATTATGGAAGTCCTACAGACACGCATTCACAGATAATATTTTGAGTTTTTCTGTGATTAGCAGTAAATTTCAGTTGTTTTCTCGAGATCTCTGCTTAATTATCCGATTAACTAAGCATAGGGATCCAGTGATAGCGAGTCGTTTTCTCAAAAACCTCAAGAAATTAACTCAGCAATTTTATATAACTTATCTCCAGATTACACTTAAAGAAGTCGAGACCTTGATAGAGTAACCGGATCATACTGGTTATCATAGGAGAACAGAGTACAATAAATATGGATGTATGTTCATGAAGAGCTTTCGTACAATAAAACCCACAAAAACAAATTAAACAACACAAGTACTATGGAACAAATAAACTCAACTTTATTTATATAGCACTTTAAACACAACATAGTCGATCCAAAGTGCTGAACATTGCAGAAAACAAAGCATTAGAAAGTAACAGACAAGAACAACAACAATCAAAAAAAGAAAAGAAACAATTGACAGTAAAGTCCAGTGTATCACAAGACTAACAGAGCTATGGGTTCTGTGCTTGACGGGTTACTGAACATTACAGGCAATTGAGTATTAAGGTGAGTTTTAAAAACACCAATAGTAGGAGAGAGACGGATGTCTGGAGGCATGAGTTCCACAATTTTGGTCCTGCAATAGAAAAAGCACGATCCCCATTGGCACCTTGTCCTGGATCTATAGCACTGACAGAAGGTTTTGTGCAGAAGACCTAAGATCTCTCACCGGCTGATATGGGGACAGGAGGTCTGAGGGGTAAGCGGGGTCAAGTCCATTTAATGCCTTAAAAACAGTAACACATAAAGAGTTGGTATGTTCTTATGTACATATTTGACATGCAAATATCAACAACATAATCTACATCTTAAAAAATGTTGGCACTTCTTGTATATTTTTGGATTCTCCTCCCCCTTGTGACAGTTTTCAGTATGTGCAGCACTCCTGGCAATGTGAACTACAAAACACACGACAGATCATGAAGAGGCTTTTATTCTTTCCTCAATGCATACCTCCACCTGCTGGACACTGTGCAAAATGCTCCTGCAAAATCAGAGTGCGGTAATCAAGTTGTGTAAAGTATCCACTTAATTCTAAGGATGAATGTATTAGAATTTGGTAGTTAATAGGAATTAACTTAATTAGAAATATTTTTGCTTGTAGCATCATGACCAGATGCTGAAGGCTCCTCCACTATAAAAAAACAAAACAAAAAATATCATCACTTTGACCGAGGCCTCAAGGCAGCTTGCCCAGATAAGAGTCGACTATGCCCCAGGAAGACCGCATTGAAAGGAAGCTGGCCAAGTACCAGGGACTTCTGGAGGATTGCCGGACACAGAGGGTGGGAAGCACACTGCCATCCGGTGGAAGACGACTGCAGTCTGCTCTCTCAGAGTCTACACCCTGCTCGGCATGAGAGGGCTCTTGCAGAAAACGGCCATCAGGACTGCAAAGTACGCAGAAGCAAAAACCTCCAGATGGCTTTGGATGAAAAAGGGGTGATCCATGACATAATGCTGCTGGGGTGCAAGTGGAGGCTTGATCGTCCCCGGAGAGGGTGTATGATGTTGAAACACCCAATAAACATCACTGGAGATGCATCCCAGTGCATCTGTAGGATGTAACATCCATCCAGTGAAACATTTATTCAAGTATTCTTAGTTCGTTTTCAATATTTTGTTGACTTGAGAGTTTAAAACCAAGACAAGAGCGCAGCATGTCCATTTCTCAAACATCACACAGACAACAGCTTCAGTGCAAGAGTTGGATTTTTATTGTTTTTAACCGTCAACACAATCAGCAGAGAAACAAGGCATGACAAAAAGACAGAAAGAGACGTGATGGAATCAGATTTTGTTGAAAGCTGCTACGTCGACACTCTGGATCTGAAACAGACCAAACACAAGGAAACATGAATTTTACAATATGTGAAAGCGAAGATTTCAAATGTGCTTTTAGTTTCCCCAAAACAGTTTTGTTACTTTATGGAGAGGATTTTAACTTACATAGTCTTCAAACTTGGTGATTTCCTCCTCCAAGATGTCTGTTCCCACCTTGTCGTCCTCCACCACACACGCTATCTGGAGCTTCTTGATGCCGTAACCCACCGGGACCAGCTTGGACATTCCCCATAACAGGCCGTCGGCTTTGACGGAGCGCACGCATTCCTCCAGCTTTGCCATGTCGGTTTCATCATCCCACTTAAAAAAATAAGGCAGGAGAGGTGTAAAGTGTCAGAATCTGTCAAATGTATAAAGCCTGTTTTTTATCGTTAGTTTGTTAGAAATGTAGGGTTGACTTACAGGTTTAACGTCAAGTAAGATGGAGGACTTGGCGATGATGCTGGGCTTCTTGGCCTTTCTCTCGGCGTACTCTTTCAACCGCTGCTCTTTGATTTTCTCTGCCTCTTCGTCTTCATCGCTTCCAAACAGGTCAATATCGTCATCATCATCCTCTTCTTCCTCCACCTTTTTAACCGGCGCGCTGGTCTTCTGCTGGACGGCTGTGCCCTGAAAAGAGTTCAATGTAACCACATTCTTAGAAAAGAGGTCTGTGGTGGTGGACTGCAGATAAAACTCAACACAAGGACCCAGTTGTTAAAAAAAAAAAAGCAATCTGATCGGAGCAAAGTGAGATCCGATCTTGAAAATCATCCTGATCCCAGCATAAGGCAGTATTCAGATTGGATTGAAGGAACAAAATTCAACACAATTTTTAAAATTCTGAGGAAATGTTTAGACATTCTAACCTTAGTTTGATATCGAAATGCTGAAATGCAACCCTGACATAAAACATGCTGTATATTAAAAAATTTGAAGATTTTGTCCCCATGAAAAAATTCACCAAAATGCTGTAAATATCAGATAAAACATTCAAAGCAGCAGTCATGGTCTGTTATCCAAACTGCTTACTTCACTACTAATACATACTGATTTGGCCAAAAGGCAGTACATGTAGTATGAAGTCCCATTTAGAGCACAGGTAATCCAGATTTGGCTTCCATTAAAAGTCAGTATCTGGACCAGGTAAAATGGATTACCTGATACTGGATAGTTTCCATGCACAGATCATTCTTATTCCAGGTTTTAACTCTTTTGAACTTTGGGCCCCCAAATGTGTGCTTTGATGAAAAATGCAGGTGTGAACTCACATTTGTGTAGGGGACTGAAGGAGCGGGAGCTGAGGTCACCGCAGCAGGAGAATTCTCCAGAACAGATACCCGACACTCCAGTTTGGAAAGAGCGGCCCTCAAGTCTTCCACCACTACAGAAACGGAAACAAAGGAGATGACCATAAGCACTGATGAAACTGTCATTTAAAATCAAGCACTTTGATCAGCTGTCAAATTTGATGAAACATAAATGTTCAGTCAGTTATTTTTTTTATGTTCAATCCTTGATGATTGACAGTTGCAGCATCTTGCGATATATATTGTTGTCCACATTCCTTAGGATTGGTAGTTTGTCTTCAAAGAAAATAAGCTGATGACCATAAGTCATGATTAACAGACTTAACCGTTCATTTGGACTGCAGGTACAAAGTACTAAATAAATACTGAAGTGCAACCTTTTGTTTTTGCTCTGATTCCCGAGGTTATGTAGGATTTTTTTTTTCATTTGTTACTTTGAAATGTGTGTGGTGAGCCCACTCCATCTACCTAACAGTTTCATAACAATCAACATTAAAGGAAGAATGCTCCAGCATGAAACCAAAACAAACAAAAGAATAGCGGAGGTGTCACTGTTAGGCGACACCTCCGCTATTCTGACATGACTATTATGTGACATCCAAATGATCAGCGAGTATGTTCTTCTTCTTTTCTCTAGTCCTTGACTAAAACAGCTTTTATACACAAGGCCGTCCAGTCCATGTTAACACGGCTCTGACAACAGTACAGCTGTCGGGACTCGAGCTTCTCACTCTTTGTAGACAGTCGTGACTCAGAGATGTTTACAGAATATACTTGATTTATGCTGTATTTTATGTGTAATATGTTGCACGTTCTTCCTTTGACACACACTAATGAAGCCTTATTCTTAAGAATCTTGATTCCAAATATGTTGAACTTTTAACTCAGAAGTAATTAATGAACGCAGAATGTGTGAAAATGCAAACAGGGGCTCTAAAAATACACACCCTGTGCTTCAGGAGTCTAGACATGCAAGCAAAGAAAACAAAAGCGCATTCATAGATTTAGAAGTGGACAAACAAAGGTACCTTTTTGTAAGCTGTGTTTCTCCAGCTCCAGGCTCTTAATTCGACAGACCAGCTCTCCTTGATCAGCTGCACTGCTGCTCTGCTGCTGCTTTGGGTAGACACACAGAGAAATAAAATCAAGAAAATTCAATGAGAGCAATATCTGCAGGCCAAATCACACAGCGAGTCTTTTGATCACACTCAGGACTAGTAGACAGCGTGAACACAAAACGCATAGCCAGCGTCCCATTTCAGAGACGTCTACAGCCTCAGACAGTAACACAGGGGCTAGAGTCTGACAGCAATATCAGTGAGAAGCAGCTACTTGGATCGGGTTTGCAAAACTCCACACACACACACACACACAAAAAAAATCATCTAATGGCAAAAAAAAAGCTAAGCTAAGGGTTGTACTCTAATACACTGGAGCGTGGATGTGAGCCAGGTGGTTTCAGGGACACACACGGTTTGGACGGCACTTACAAACTGGGACTGTTGGCTCAGGGAAGGTTGACCAGACCCTCTGTTACACAGTGTGGACTTCAGCTGGGGGGGGTAGGAGGGGAGTTCAAGCATGAAGAAGGGAGGGAGGGAGGAACACAACTGAATGACGTGCACAATGCTGAAGGAGAACAACTGAGGATACACCATTGATATGAGAGGTTTCATGGTAACGTCTCCAGTGTTTCCCCGACATTGACTCTAATACAACCCAAGGATGTTTGTCAACTATAAATATGTCCGATGTATTCTTAAAGACAGAGTCAGCAGCTTTTCCTAAAAAATAGGAATGTCTTCTGCCTGGATTTTCATGTTTTGGTTGACTCGAGACGTTTCAGGGCGGGGAATTCACGTGTTTTCACCCAGCCAATAAGAGCGTTCAGGGGGATTTGATAGTGGATACAATTTAGCAATTGCTCATCATTCAAACCAATGAATATTGCGGACATAGCGGTAAAGGCGGGAAATATAATCACAGCTTTGGCCAAAAGCTTTGCTAAATGCCAAGTGGGTAAAGCTTGTTCAAAAACGAGGGTGAACCTTGAGTTGGACACAGAGTTGGTCTGTTTTTTGGTGGACAAGCAGGTACCAAACACAGTCGGTCAGCTTGTGCTAGCTCGCTAAATTATCGATTTTTCCATTACAAAGAAATGTTATGTTCTCAGGAAGGCTGCAGTGTACAAGCTGTAAATGCATGCTAACCCTGCGGTGAGTGTGCGCCTCTGGTGGAAATGTTCCCATGAGGAGGGGCCCAGTTTGGATGTTGTGTATACTGACTTGTTGCTACTGACTGACCGATGTAACAAACTAGGATGAATAAAGGAGTCTGAAACATGTTGAATCTGATCACAATTTTAGGCAGCAGAGTTGATACAAACACATAAGACATGCTCCCATGTTTCCAAGCAGTTTTTTTTCCCAATAATCCTGTTGAGGACTTCACTAATAAAGGTTACAAATGGAGTTACAAAAATACAAATATTCTCACTAGTCTATGAACATGAGTACAGGAGGGTTCAACCTCAGCACATTTAGTGCTTTGACTTTGACTTATATAGAGAGGTATAGGAGAGAAATGCTTTGCTTTAAAGTTTCCCTTAGACCTTTATTAAATCCCTGACACATTTAAAAAAAAAAAAAAAAAGGAGTGGAACATGTAGGATAAGAGGCAGATACAGGGAATTGTCTGTACTTACTCCTGCTAGAGATTTCTGGATGTTCTCCCGGGCTCGAGCAATGTCTTGCAGAATGCTGTTGGCTCCAGCATCCTGTGAGAAAACGAATACAACGCTGATTAATAATTTTGCCCTCACCCTCCTCAGCTCACATTTTGCTCTTTATGTACAGTGTGCAAAGGCTGCAACAAGATTTAAACTTCACATCAAATGCAAGTCAGATTTTATCCAAATTGGATTCATTATAGTGCAAGAAATATTTATAAAAGATTAACAAAAGTTTAGGAAAGTGTCTCCAGGTTAGGCCTCAGTAATAATACATGAATCCTACACCATTGTATTTTACTACAATGTCAGAATTTGATCGTTTTTGAGAATATGGAGAGGAGAAATTCACCTGAACCTGACTGAAACAGAGGTCAAAAAGCAAAGATAAACAAAACCTCTGAGTCAGTTTAGTACCTGTGTTGGTTGTGGGGTGCCGTTCACCTGCTCATAGAAGCGTCTCTCCGCCTCGTCGTAGCGAGGTTTGTCGAACCAGATCTTCTCTTGGGCCAGAAAGTCGGTAGAAGTCATGGTGCTACAGAGGAGAGAGCGAGGAAGGAGAAGAGAGGGATGTGTGAAAAGGACAAAGGAGGTCAGGGAAAAGAAAAGAAAAACCGTATTACTACTAAACACCAAACACAAAAAGAAACTTTGAGTGACAATGAATGGAAAAATGCAACAATGGTTTGGGTTCATACAGCATCAGTCAGTCGGGGAAAACTGAAAGCGAGCAGCGAGAAATAAAATATCAATGAACCAAGACGAACCCAAAGAAAGGAAAGATGATAAATGAAAAAAGGGAAATTGTTCACGCATTCAACGCATGAAAAAAAGAAACAAAACCAATGAAAGAAAACTGAAACATCAGAAGCAGCTCCATTCTCCTGGTGTTTTCATACTTGTCCCTCAGTGGGGTGATGGAGGCAACGGACGCTGCTTCCGGCCTCCGACCTTTCTTCACCCCCACAGCCTCACTTCCATTGCAGCCGTGGAAACGACTCTCTGCGGCATCATAGCGCCACTTATCCAGCCACACCCGCTCGCTGTCTGGGTGAAGGAAGTGGCAAACGCCTTCCCCCGACTCCTCTTCTTTCTCTGAGACCTCTGCTGGCTCCTCTTCTTCCTGAATCGGGAGCAGAGCGTGGAACACTTCGGCTTTCCCCTGCATAACCGCCCTCTTCTCCTCCACCACCACAACTTCCTGCTCCTCCTCTTCCTCTTCTTCTTCTTCTACAAGGCTTTGAGGGTGGTCGCTACTTCTGGAGGTGGATGCAGAGCTTGAACGTTTGGAGGAGTTGTTCCCGTACAGATTCTGGTAGAAGGCTGCTTCGGCGCGGTCGTACAGCGGTTTCTCCAGCCAGACGTCCCTCAGCAGCTCGATGGGGATGCGAGGAAGTCCGTTAATTGACTGCCTGTTTGTTGGCGTCACCACTGCTTGTTGGACGACAGGGGTTGAAGGGGTCGGGGCTAAAGACTGATATCCTTCATCAGGTGTTCTGGTTGTGATGGAGCGGTTGGGTGGAGAAGGGATGTTCAGCGAGTTGGGAATGGATGGCTGTGCGGTTCCTTCAACAAAGCGTTGTTCCGCTTGGTCAAAGCTTGTTTTGTTCACCCACACGTTCTGGACGACATGGTGGCAGGCCATCTGATCGCCATGGTGACACAACAGTCCTGAGGAAGATGGAGCAGAGGTGGATGGAGAGTTTGAGTTTTTCTTTCGTTGGACCGGGGTCGAACGCTTTGACTGGGTGGTCCCATTTGAAGAGCTCGCCAGCCAGCACTGGTAGAGGCTCTCAGCTTGCTCGTACATGCTGCGCTCAAACCAGATGTTAGCGCACTCAGACTGGAGGCCGATCAGTCCAGAGTGGGGGTTTGAAGGCTGACTGGTCTTTCTGTCTGACTTCTCTCCCTCCTTGGTGTTACTTGCGACCTTCTCCTCAGGGCGACTAGCAGAATTGGATGAGCGTTTCTTGCGGCGCTGGCGGCTTTTACCACTGCGCTTTCCATCTCCGTTCAAGCTGATGCTCTCTGGGGACGAAGACTCTCCGTTTCTTTGACCCGACTCGGTCTTGATCTTAAACCCCGGTGCCGAATTCGCTGATCTGTCCACCTGACAATGGCTGGGAGGCTGATCGCGCTCCGACTGATCCGATGCAGAGCAATGGGAGGTCTTCTTAGACATCATCTTTGATCCGTTGCAGGAAATAAAGACAGAAAACAACAAGTACAGGCTTTTGGATTAGTTAGAGGGACACAGGAAGGGTTAAGAGATACAAAGGGATTCATCTATTAGACTCAGTACAGCAAATGCATCATTTTAAAATAGACATTTGTACTGGAAATGTGCGATGATGACACTACAAAATAGGGCCTGGAAAGTACTTCAAAAGATTTGATCAGATGAGCAAGCCATGCATATCAACTACAATGTTTTTATGGTTTTAGAGTCAATTTCAAGCAGATATGGAGTGAGTCTTCCGAAAGGCAGCCTCCAGCTAGCGCCTATAATAGCTGTGTTATCAAAGCAAACAAATCCTTTTAGAAACCCAACACTGCTTTCGAGACACTTTGGGTAAATAATTGTGAAAGTTGGACAGGCAGAATCACTCCCATGACTCCCTGCCAGCCTCGACATCATCTTTTGTTATCGTTTTGATTGGCAGCCCCCCGGTGGTAGAATTGACATACGGTGCATTTAAAATGAGGCACAAGACTAGGACTGCATCATATAAAAAAATATAGTATTTTGACAGATATGTCTGTAATACGACAATGATCAATGGGAAGAAATTTTATATTCTCATTTGAGTTGTTAGCAAAATTATTATGGAGGACAATAGTTGGGTTTTCCACTATTAAACAATGTTTTTCCTCTGATGAACACATTTTGTCAACCAGGGCGTCGCTGTAAATTCTTGACTTTATAACTTGTTTGAATATTGCATTCGGCTAAACATCACTATTTAATTGTGCAGCCCTTTTTTAGGAATAGCATGAAAGGGACATAAAGAAGGTGAAATGCTTCAGGCAAAAGATTAATCTTTTTTGGATTTAATAAGAATACATGCTGACATTTAGAGATCTGTGAAATGCACTGACATGCTCATGCAGCCAACTCGGGTTTTGCTGTCAGAACGTCACACGATTCATGCTTTTTTTTTTTTTTTTTTTTTTAAATGGCGTTTCACTTTTCTGTTGCAATACAGAAAATGCATTCCCTTAATGTTTCATCATGTGGAAGGCAGTAATACTGAAAAGCATCAACACACGACTGAACACAGATTGGGACACCGTTTCTGGGAAGGCATTTTCTGCTTAATATGTTTGACAAAAAAATCTTCTATTCAAGCTCTGAACTCACCTTGCTTTGTAAATGTGTTGAGCTTAAACTATTATCAAAGTCAAATGCTCAACACGTTCTTTTCATCCAGTTAACCGCAAGCCATTGAGAAAGAAAATTAACAATCACCATCTTGCAAAACAATGTCACTTATTAAAAAAAGGGTCTAAAAATAGCAGTGGAAACAGACAAAAGAAAGAAAACTCAAAACGACATAAAGGTCAGTGTTATAAAGGAATACTCACTTGTCAAATTCTGAATGCAACATGAGAGGAAAGAAGCTACGCGTTAATTATTTCTCAACATAAACCTAAGGCTAACAGATTTTTTAAGGTTACCCCTTTAGTCGAGAATGATGACTGATATAAAAAAACATCTTGTAGGGGGTTGTGCTTAATAACACAGCCTTCGTTTTTACCAACAACTTGGATGCATCCCAAAGGTTTTCCACTGTATCCAATTTCTCTCCAGTCAAATGGAAGGAACCTGGGGCTGCACTTTCCCCAGCCATCACAGAAAATGATCAGGCTGTCAAAGCAGTTCTTTAGCAAGTACATGATCCTAATTAGGCGATCAAACACAGAGACTGTGATATAAAAAACTACGATTTGGAAGTTGGTGCTGTTTAATGTATTATGTGTGGGAGACAGACTGTAAATATTAATGGACGAAGCCTAAAAAAGAGCTTTTTTGAACAGGGTTTGTATTTGACTTTTGGTGCTTCTGCAGACAAGTGGACCCTCGACAAACTGCAATATTTTGCGCTTCCACATTGGCTTTGTTTTTCAACACTGGAGGTTGCCGCTTGAAAGGGTGACTGTTGTAATTTGAAACAGTTAAGCACACCATTGCAGCAGTTTATGCTCCTACAAGAACAAAATGTGACCACAGGGAATTAAGATATATGAACATCGATTTGTTCATCATTTGTTGTGTGGGTTTGTTTGGTCTATTTTTTTTTTTTAATCAACAATCTAATAAACTAAAAGATGAATTTCCAAACTACTGCAGCCGTTTAGATGTTCATAATACATTTAGATATTGTGCTGAATATCTGCATAAAAACTATCTTTATCTCTATCAGTTAGTGCGTTTGCCCCAGGCAATAGTCCTCCAAGCGGGCGGACCGGGTTAAAGTCTGACCTTTGGCTCCTTTCCCACTCTCTGACTCTATCCACTGTCCTATAAATGCATAAGAAGTCCCCCCAAAATATTACATTTTATTTAATTCCTGGGCCAATTGAATATAAGTATAAACTTTATAGGGCCATTTGTCATTTTGTAACCCATGAGCCATTGCTGTGATTAAAAATGCACGATTGTGCTGGATTTCTTGCCAGATTTGATAATTTTTTAATGTTATTTTCCTACTACAAGATATAAAGATTCACCCCTTTAGACGCATCTAAATGGACAGCCAGGGCAAAAACTGTCATTAACCAGCCAAAAGCAGGAGATATTCTATATTTTCAAGAATCAAAAACAAGCCCCTTGAATGCATTCTGCCTTTTCTACTCTATTTTCTACTATTTGTGTGTGCAGCATATTTAGCAAATGTTAACACAGGAGGAAACAGCTTGCTGCTATTTTAAGCAGCACATTAGTACCAATTTGGTGCTCTAGTAGGTATTTCTGGCAGCAGGACTGTGTGAGTAGGGATTGACTAAAAATAAACTACTGTGTCCATGTTTATAGTGATGAAGGAACGAGTCAATCCAGTGTAACAGCTCACTGGTGTGTTCTTAAGGCTGACTAAACTCTTACAAAGTCAAGCCTGCTAGGATGCAAGACTTAAGGCCGTAGGTAGGGAGGCCTTAAGATTGTAGCGGAGTATTTCCTGCCTTTCATGTTTCAAGCAAAAAAAAATGTACGCATGCATAATAAGTTCTTGTTGTTAAATGGTCAGCAGTTAGAACAATTACACTGCCATGTCTATTTAATCAGTAACATTTTTTGAAGTCTGCACTTCAAGTAGACTCAAGAAGTCTGCAGGAAGTCTGAGGAAGCCACTTATTGAGTTTAACATATAGCACATTTCAGCAACACAGCAATTCAAAGTGCTTCACACAGCAATCAAAAGCATCATGACAAAGGAGAAAAGAGCCGTTTAGACAGCCCTGAGGACTTGCAGACTTCAGGGGCACATGCTTGCAAAAGTCTGCATGCTGCAAGGATGGTTACGTCTGGGAATTTATGTTCAGCTTAATGGTTTTTGGAGACATCTGAGGCACAGAGGAATATGATATATCAGGCTTTGGATACATAAACAACGCTTCAATTTAGTGTTTTCTTTTGTCTTTGCGTAAGGGTTTTTAGTATCGAGGGTTGCTACTAAAGATCATTTTTAATTACAGCTCAATGCTGATGATTTTCTTGGTTACTGGATGTATAATTAATTATCTTCCCATGGATCAATTTATTTACACCTCTGAATATGGCATCCTTAAATTGCTGGTATAAAGCAGGACCGAAATATAATCAATTTGCTAACACAGATGACTCAAGACAGCAAATATATCTAAATTTGAGAATCTATAGCAGGGGTGGGCAACTGGCGGCCCGGGGTCCACATGCGGCCCCCATCAACCCTCAATGTGGCCCTCAGGTCAATTTTTACATATCAATGAATTGGAAACACGAAGAAAATGTGACAAAATCTGCCATGAAATCATGAAAACCAGAAATACGTCCATAATAATATTTGATCACTGGCATATGTTGAGTTAAATTTGAGACATAATTGATTTTTTTTAAATAATTGATTCATAATTGATCGTTTTTGTATACTACAATTTGGCCCTTTGGCAGGGAGAATTAATTGTATGTGGCCCTTGCCGTGGCCCAAGTTGCCCATCCCTGATCTATAGGGATGCACCGATATGGAAAATCAGACCCAATAGCGATGTTTTTTTTATAACGGTGTAAGACTCCGACAACGCCAACATTTTGACCATCAGAACAGATCAGTTTGTCAAATAAATAAACTCTACTCTGATCAGATGTCAGATGTATTAAATGCCATCGTTTGAATATGACACAACATAAAACCATCAGCTACTGACATCGGTTCATGCCACATTACTTGCTGATGGGACAATGTTCGTCAACAGGGCTGATATTGGCCGATACCAATGTAAAAAAAAGAAAACGCTGCTTCAGTGCATCCCCTGTTCATTCATTTAGTATATTATCATGTGATTGATGGGTCTCTGCCAGTTTTATCCCACAAATGATCACTTTTTTTTTTTTTTAAATGTTTATTTGTGGGCTTTATATTTTAGTGATAGGACAGTGGATAGAGTGTGAAATTGGGGGGAGAGAGTTGGGAATGGCATGGGGGGCAAAGGAGCCCTAGATCTGATTCGAACCTGGCTGAAAAGTTTGGGAACCCCTTCACTAGGCTACCAGCGCCCCAAATGATCACATTTTCATTCAGCACTTCCTTGTGGAAGTCACCTCAAATAACCTTTGCCATGTTTCCACTGTCTTTTCTCCTTTTGATTTAAATAAGCTGGTTGATGTGTTGTCCCACACAAGGTGAGTTCACCTACACAAGAGGTTGATATCTGGAGCATGGGTAGATCAATTATCCCGAGAAGAGTGGGGTAATGTTTCCAAGGCACATGTTCAGCTAATAAATATACAAACTGAATATCATTGAAGAGTTTTAATGTATACCCACCTCATCTTAACAGGACTAAAGCATCCTCAAACCCAAATCTGAATAAATCAGTTTAAGTTAATTTACAATACAGATCCTGTTTAAGAGACTTTAAATGTCATGACAGGTCTCACATGAATGCAGAAAACCCTGTCGTGCTGGATGTTACACAATGAAATAAAAGGGGAAAGTTCAAAGCCTCGACACAGATGTCATCATCAAAAGGTGTGCCATGCTAACCTCGTAGCAATATTTCATCTGATACGTAGCCAGGATGAAATGATGTAAGTAGGTGGTTAGTATTCAAATGGGACAACGGCATAACACTGTTTGTTTAAAAATGCGACACCGCAGCTTTAGTTTTCATTTGGACTTTTGTTTAAAAACTGTTTAAATAGGTTGAGGGGCGGAAAATGAAGCCGGCGTGACAGCAGCGTTAGCGTTAGCATTAGCACTAGCACTAGTTAGCCGGTTGCTAGCCTCGGCTAACACAAGCTGTACAACATTGAATATTCATCAATTTACCAAATATGTCGTTTAAATAAATCACAACAGTCATCCCCAGAATGAAACAAAGGCTGTCAAGTCAGCGTCAACGTTACTTACTGCTGTTTTTATTGGTCTTCACGGTGAGAAACGAGGCCGGTGGATGAAACGTGCTTCTCCAGTCGTGAGTGACAAAACGGGAAGGAGGAAGAGGAGGAGGAGGAGGAAGAGGAGGAGGAGCTGGAGGAAGATGAGGAGGAGGAGCTGGAGGAAGATGAGGAGGAAGAGGAGGAGGAGGAGGAGGAGCTGGAGGAAGAGGAGGAGGAGGAGCTGGAGGAAGATGAGGAGGAGGAGGAGCTGGAGGAGGAAGAAGAGGAAGAGGAGGAGGAAGAAGAGGAAGAGGAGGAGGAGGAAGAGGGGGAGGAAGAAGAGGACAAGGAGGAAGAGGAGGAAGAAGAGGAGGAGGAAGAGGAGGAGCTGGAGGAAGAGGAGGAGGAGGAGGAAGAGTACGAAGAGGAGGAGGAAGAGGAGGAGGAAGAAAAGGAAGAAGAGGAGGAGCTGGAGGAAGAGGAGGAGGAAGAGTAGGAAGAGGAGGAAGAGGAGGAGGAGGAAGAGGAGGAAGAAGAGGAGGAAGAGGAGGAGGAAGAAGAGGAGGAGGAAGAGGTGGAGGAGGAGGAGGAAGAGGAGGAGGAGGAAGAGGAGGAAGAGGAGGAGGAAGAGGAGGAGGAAGAAGAGGAGGAGGAAGAGGTGGAGGAGGAGGAGGTGGAGGAAGAGGAGGAAGAGGAGGAGCTGGAGGAAGAGGAGGAGGAGGAGGAAGAGTACGAAGAGGAGGAGGAAGAAGAGGAGGAGCTGGAGGAAGAGGAGGAGGAAGAGGAGGAGGAGGAAGAGTAGGAAGAGGAGGAGGAGGAAGAAGAGGAGGAGGAAGAGGTGGAGGAGGAGGAAGAGGAGGAGGAAGAAGAGGAGGAGGAAGAGGTGGAGGTGGAGGAAGAGGAGGAGGAGGAAGAGGAGGAGCTGGAGGAAGAGGAGGAGGAAGAAAAGGAGGAAGAGGAGGAGCTGGAGGAAGAGGAGGAGGAAGAGGTGGAGGAGGAAGCAAGGAGCAGCAGCGGTGGTGGGGAGATCCTGTGAGGGGATGGGGGAGGGGGAGTTATGAATCATTAATGTTGCCTGGTGCCTTTATGTTGAACCTTTGTTGACTTTACAGTCTGTGGTTGAACTCAATGATGTAGGGAAATCAGTTTTGTGAGTATGACCTCTAGGGGTCATTCAGTTAGTTATGCAAGAACAGGATCCAGTAATAGTAATAAATTGAGTACCTACTTTGTGTTTATTTTTTCAACTTTTGCCCTGTAGTGTCACAAGCTTTTACTCTTTATGACTGCTTCTGTGTTGCTGCTGTAAAAACTTTTTTCCTCAACTCTTATACCTGTGATGCAAGAAAGACTTTGGGCCCGTAATGTCTGAGGTTCCTATGTTGAACCAACATTGAAAGAGATATGTAAGGAGGGTAATCTTTGCAACTCCAATTGCAAAAGAGCAAATGCAGATGAATTTGAGGGTGAACAGGAGTATCACCTCATTAGGCAGCAGCGGGTCTGGGATTGTCACAATGTAAGATTTTTTTTAATTCAATATGATTCCAGTAAAAATCGAATACCTGTTTCAAAATACCGCGGCACCTTTACAGATAAATAAATAAATAAATCTTTACAAGATGACAAATTGACTTGAGAAACATGTGAATCTGAATGGACAACATCTGTGGGTTTTTTTTAAATCTCCTGTACTCTCTAGATAGTATGCATCTTTAAAAAAGAATGGAGATTATTTATGGTATCATTAAGTATGGGTGTATTGACACAGGGAAACATAATTTGCAGGTGGCAGTAGTAGCTCAGCCTGTAGGTACTTGGGGTTGGGAACTGGAGGGTCGCTGGCTTATGTCCCTTTACGGTCTGGTAGCTGAAGGGGTGCCAGGTCCTGAGTACTGCTGAGATGCCCTGGAGCAAGGCACTGAACCCCCAACAGCCCCACTCTGACATCTAACCATTTTCTCCATGTCCTGTTTGTTCATGTGTGTATTTCAGGTTTATGTGTGTGAGAAGCATGTCTCTCAATAACAGAGGGTAAACCAGAGTTTCCTCTCATGGATTAATAAAGTATGTAAAATAAAAAAGTACATAAAAAATTAAACATTTGCCATAAAGGAAAAAAATTGCAGACATATCATCTTTTTAAAGGTCTTTCATTTTATGAAGATATTTACATTGAGAACCTAGAAGCAAGGGAGTACAGATATGCTCCTAATCAACCCGTTAAATTTCCTAATGTTTCGTCCCTTAATTTTTTTTAAGGGATTTATAAAGCCTCTTAAACCCTTGTTGTTACTGCTCACAGAGTACATCAATGTCATATTCTTTAATGAGGGACAACTGGACTATTTGCATTGCAGTATGTAAACAAAATCTAGAAAACACATTTTGTTGTTGGAAGATAATAACCGTATTTAAGGAGAAGTTTCCGTTAGAGCCCGACCGATATTATCGGCTGATATTAACATATCCGGTGACTATCAGTTTCATCTAATTTTATCACAGATATGCGCTGATATGACTAGATTTATTCACCAGTCAAATGGTTGAGTATCCTTGAATTACACTAACAGTTGTCTTTTTGTCTGTCACCAGCAGAGGGCGCTGCATGGATATCAACAAGCATCATCACTCCCCAGAGTGTGAAGCACTGATGCAGGTACATGCTTACTTCCCAGTTGAGTGACCGTCCTGTCTTCATTATAAATCTTTTCCACAAGTGTTTGGTAACTAGGAAAAGCTAGAGCTAAGAAAGATATCAGCTGACATATCAGTATCAGACTTTTTTTCTATACCCAATGTCAATATCGGTATCGTCCCCCAAAAATGCCATATCGGTCAGGCCCTAGATTCATTATTTGATGATCTGAAAATAATTTACATATTTAGTTGATAAGTTATTGAAAAAAATACTTTTCACAGTTTCTTGATGATGTTTTTTGTAACCAAGATTTTAGTAGCAAAAAACAGAAGAGCAACAAATACGATGGAGAACAGGTTTGGCGCTTTGCATGACAATGAAAACCCATAACAATACTATCGCAAATCCATCCATCAAACAGATCTAATTTCTCTGCTCGGACACAATATATTTTATTGCTTGTACTTGGAATTTTAGCATCTATAGTTGATGTCTAAATGTAAAACATCTGGCTGTATTCAGACCTCAGCTTCACTCCAACAAAAGGAAGGCGATGCACAAAGAAGGATGGTTCATTTGACACTTTATGAAAACTCTACACACTTTGCATTAAGGATTCAGTCAACGTCCAGATGTTAACATCTTCAAGAGCAGCTGCACAACCGCCCACATCACCTGCAAATGATCAACCAATCGTGTCTACTACTAAGGCATTCAATCACATTTGAGGTTTTCAAAGTTGCTTTTTGGTCTGACTGACTCTTTGTCGAATGGTTTCATGATTCTAATGCGTCCATGTTTCTACTGTAGTCGAAGGCTATATTGTGATGAACTATGTGTACATGACATGTGGGTGACACGGTCCTGTTTGTGCCTTAACACTTAGATTAGATCTTAGCCAGCATGTAAAAGTTGCCATCTATTTAAATAAATTACAAGGTTATCATCCAATAATTTACTTTTCTGAGTCAAAGTCAAGTTTAAGCCAAAATTTCCTTTTTGCTCACAGCTCATCTCTGTGGGCTAAACCATGAAAAAGGAGAATGAACTGAACTTGTCTGAGAGGGAAACTTCATTAAAAAAGGTCACAGGTCCTTTTTTTAGTCTTAGCGTTCCATGCTGATTGATTGAGTTCATAATTAAGTTCATTGTGAGGTTTATTTTGAGTCCTTTTTGAGTGGTGGCCAAAGAGGTAAGTGTCATTTTTTGCTCCCCGACTTTCGGCCGAACTCCCTGGCTCTCTCGGTGGCAGACTCCACGGCGCTCATGGTGGTCGCCCTCAGTCCGCCCTGCTCCAGCGTGTGAAGCCCGTAGATGGTTGTTCCCCCCGGGGTGCAGACCTCAGAGCGGAGCTGAGCCGGATGCTTCCCGGATTCACGTAACACTCTCCCAGCACCCTGGAAAAGAAAGGAACATAAACTGAATAATCACAAAGGGTTCATACGGGGCTCGACATTATATCTGGATTGATTGACAGAGCCTGCTGATTGCACATTCCGCTGTCCTGCTCAGGCCAGTTAAAATATTGCCTTGAAAATAAAAAAACAGTAACACATTCTCATAAAAAAACTAGCTTGGTAAAGCGGTTTTTGAAACCACCAGATCTTGACCAAAAGGTCTCAAATGAGTATTCAAAGAAAAAAAAAAAACACAGTTAAGACACGAGTGACAGAGAGTAAGAAAACAGAAGAGAGAAAAGTTCCAGCCACATTTGCAGAGAGCTGGAGCTGGAACCCACTGTAGCTAAACATTTAGTCTGCTGATAAATGCCGACATATGCAGACAAGTAAGATGAGTAGGCTACAGAAAGATCAGGCGCTGTATTCACAAAGCTGCTTTCGTACAAAGATTTTATCCTAAAGTGACATTTTCTAAGAATCCTGACAAGATCCTGGTAAAGATGTAAAGTTATTCAACAAGCATCTTAGACCTTACAAGAGCTCCTCAAGTGAAGAGAGTTTCTCACACAGAGGAGAGACTCAGGGAGAGGTGATCACACAAACAATGACTGCTCTACCACAACCTCATTAACATCAGCTAGATGAAGTCAGCTCCTACAGCTACCAGCATGGTGAATAAACATGAGAAAACAAAATACAAGGATTAAAGACAGAATATGTCATATGAGAAGGACTATTTGAAGAATTACTTTTGCATCAGATTGGTTAAAGAGTAAATTGTTGATTGTTACTTTACAATTCAAAAGTAATGTTCCTGGGTCTGTGGTCACAAAGGTGGGGCCAGTGATCTTTAAAAACTAATCGAACTTCATGTCCTCCCCTGGTTCATATGGTTCATTTATCGAGCTGACAAAAACAGATTAACAGCACAGACAAAAAAAAAACACATCAGGATGAAGTCAAAACTGACCAAAATAGTCTGAGATGCGATTCTGTGAGCAAGAACACCCGGCATGCCCATTTTAACAGCTCCTTCTGCCAGCGCTTCAGCAAACAGATAGACCTGCAGAGAGAGAGAGAGAGAGAGAGAGAGAGAGAGAGAGAGAGAGAGAGAGAGACAGAAGGAGAGAGAGAGAGAGCATGAGAGACAATCACAACAGTCCTCTTATTTTAAAAAGTAATCTGATCAGATTATCGCTACAGGATTGGATCTAATCTCGAAAATGGGGTTGTTGGAAGGAATTAAAAGGATTCCGAAATCAGATTAAATCAGGTAATCCCTGTTTGTTTTCCTCATGATTAAACCTTCAGTGTGTGTTGTGTAAAAACTTCTGAGTAGGATTGGATTAGCTTTGATTAAAAAAGCTGATTATCCTGAGCCCAGCAGAAGAGAGCATTAAGGTGGATTTGGGGAAGTTTGCGAGACGAGTGCTTTCTTGTGCGACCATGACGCTAGCTTTAGCTTTTGACTCTGCACATGCACACTGACTGCAGAGGATGTGAATGTGTGTGTGAAGAGACGGGTGGGAAAACTGTCCAATCCTTTGGATCGAGCAAAATGGAAAAAAATGGACACCTGCGACAAGCGACAGATGCTATTTAGTTTTTATCAGAGCGTTCTCTTCCTGACAGCAGGCGCTCATGTTTTAATTGCTGTCAGAAAGTGAAGGCAATATTAAAAAAACAAAAACCTGTTGGAGACTTATGCCGGTTTGATTTGTTGTCAGTTCATCTTGATGTGCTTTACCACATGCCATACACAGCCGTCTGTGAACAGCCTTGGGCTTGTTTGCGACTGACCAGGGTAATCAGAGCAATGTCCTTAAATTAATTACTTATCCGAATCTCATTAGCAATCAACTCCTATTAGTCTGCCAGCAGTTACAAAATCTTCCCTCTAAACGCATTAAACAATCCTGAAACCCTTACAAAGGCGACTCCACTCCCGCTCAGTCCCGTGTGGATGTCGATCCAGGCTTCGGGTCCTTCCTCCACCAAACCACAGCGGTGCAGCAAGGTGCGAAGCAGAGCTGCGTCCTCGTCTTTTGCTCGGGACCCGCGCGTGAACAGGAGAGCCCCCTCTTGAAGCACACACGGGAGATTTGGCATCAGTCTGATGACGACTGCATTGTCTGGCAGGAGCTGGGAAACAAAAGATGAAAGAAGGAGCATTACTTTTTCGAGCTCCTGTTTACGCGGACAATCACACCGCCGTGCAGGCCGGTGCCTCACCTCCTCTAGTGTTGCCAGAGTCACTCCTGCAGCGACAGACACAATAATGTGACGGTCAGTGATGAATTGTGAGACCTCGCTGAGAACCCGGGGAACCAGGTGAGGTTTGACCGCCACAAAAACCACATCTGAGCCGCAGACCACCTCTACGTTGGAGTGAGTGACGGGAATCCCGAGCTCCTGAAAAACAACGGAAAGGGAGATTACTGAGCAATATGTCAAACCTGCGTTTACAAACAAAATATACCATATCCACGACATCGATAAAAAAGGAACTATTTAAGAGAAATAAAATGAATTATTCCCCCAGCCCCACCCCTACACAGTATTTGGTCCATGCTGCTCCATTGAGAGGATTTACTGCTTTTCTTTTTTCCTGTCTTATCTTTAATCCAGTATATATGGATTACCATTTGTTGGTTGTGCCAAACATCACTGAGGGCTGGAGGACAATTTTTTATGGGCTGACATATTGATAACATGTATTTATGTTTGGTCCTCACTGCTAGAAGAAATCAAGCAGAGTGCTGATCTCATCCTTCTCCTCCTCTAGTTGATTTAATTCCTCCAATGTGCCATTTCTCTCTCTTCTTTTTTTCTTCTCTTTCCTCAGCTGCGTCCGAATCAAAGTGTTTTGTATTCACCAAAAACGGTTTAACAAAATCCCTCATTTTTGTAGGCTATGTAGTTGGTTATTTTGTTGTAATTAAATCATACACAGATGATTTGTCTGCGTCTCTGTTGCTATGGTAACTCATCTTAGAGACCATCTTCTGCAGTACATCCATTTGGAACAATGAACAGACTGTTTAACTGGAACTACTCTCTCCGCGGTGTACATATATCATAAGTTAATGCACACCCATGTGACACCCTTCAGCCAATCAGAATCAAGTATTCATGCAGACCATGGTGTAATTTAAGGTTATTTATCTGTGTTGCTTATAATCGTCAGCATATATTCAGCTTCACATGTTTTGAATACCTGCAATTATTATTAGGCTATATTGTTAACGTATCAAAAAATTTAATTTGTGTTATTTTTGTTGTTGTTCCTTTCATGGCACACTCGACGCACACATCATTGTGTTGCATGTCAGTTTGCACGCTGTGTTAAAATCACACAGCGGGCTGCAATATTTGGGCGTAGCTTAGTTCAAAAAGCAAACCTAGCACAATGATGACACCTTCTTTACAGCACGATTTAAAACTCCAGTGAGGAACTTTGGGGTCTGATTTCGATGACCCCAGTGGACAAATCTGTAATCTGTAATCTCTTTGTTGACTTTTGCCTATGCACGTGTAAGTCATCTTTCTGACATACAAATGTCCTCCGGCTGTCTTTCAGCAGCATGTATCCCTCTCTGTGAATCTTTGCAATGGAGCATGAAAAAAGGCTGTTTCAGCATGCTGTCAGTCTCTTAATGTACACATACTGTATCCTGTGGCAGCAGATTCAGGCAGTTAAAACAACGATATGGAAACAGAATTTGTGCTGATGGACGCGTTTGCTTTTGTAGCTCATGTAGAGACATCAGTTTTAATTCCAGTCTGTTTTATAACCAGATAATAACACATCACGGGAGCTTTAAGGTCTCTAAATAAAACCAATTTAACATGCATGACATGCAAACTGCTCTCTCTACTCAGACTATGAAAGAGAAGAAAAGACACATGCAGGACTGTGCTGGGTTAGTCTGGAGGACAAACATCCATCAAGGATAACTGATTATAAACAGTAACTGTGATCCTAAACACAACTATTAAGTATCCTGCAACTCAGTCTGTATAAATGACAACAGAAGGGGCACCAGTAGCCTTAGTGGTTAGTGCGTGCGCCCCATGGACGGAGGCTGTAGTCCTCCAAGCGGGCGGCTAGAATCTGTCCTGTGGCTGTCCTGCATGTCATTCCACACTCACTCTCTGATTTCTGAATCTATTGTCCCGTCTTTCTAATAAAGGCATAAAAAGCCAAAAAATAAAAGTAAAGAAGAAGGAAAATACCTGAAAGCGTCCGAGGTTCCTTGAGGAGGGAGCGCTCACTCGGATGTTTAAAGGGAGAACATTTCCTGTTAGGGAACAGGAGACTGTTAATAAACACCTCGACCTCAAACCTCTCCTGCTGTTTCAGAGACTCTTCACTGACTCACCAGACAAGATGCCCTTAGCGATGCCAAAGGCCATGTTCCCAGCACCGATGAAGCCGATCTTCAGCTGAGTGTCCATCTCAGGGTCCATTTTGATCTGAAAGGAAAAGGACGGGAAAGTATGTGAGAGTCAAACATCAACAGCACACGGTATTAAAGTTTAACAACCACCTTAAAATCACAGGACGACCGACAACACAAAACTGTTCATGACCTGTTTCCACGGCAACCACATAAACATCCCAACTGTGTTATATACAAAACACTAAAGTTATTGCAGCTGCTTTAATCAATGAGACAATTATTAAGAACATTTTTCAATCTGGAAGGTTTTTCAAGCAAAAAAGCCCTTTAAAGGGGCTAAATGTAACTTTCAAAAATACGTTTGTAGTGATACCGCAGGTCGTTAGGAGAACTACACCAGTAACCTGTTGCTCGCTCTCCCTCGTGTGCTCGTCATACGTGCTCGTACGTACACAAACTAGCAACATCATCGCCGCGAAACACTGGATATTAACCGACATCATGTTTACAGAGGAGATAAGTGGTCATACACATGTGAAAGTCTGTGAAGGAGTCTGTGTGTCTGTATTCATTCTCCATCCTACAAACGACAGTCTCGGCAGGCACTGGCTGAGAGCGGGAGTGTGTGATGAGTTTGTCCGCCTTTGAGAGCTCTAAGGGCGGACAGAAGTGTGTGGAAGGCGGCCTCTGGCTGTGCAGGTGAAGACCGGGAGTGTGTGATGAGTTTGTACTGTTGATCTCTGTAAGCGGAGCGGAGTGAGGAGGAAAGTTGAGAACGTGCAGAAAATGTCCAGACACTTTCGCGGAAAATACGACCCGGGGAAAAATTTGATCCAGGCAACACAGATAGACAGTGAACATCTACTTTTTCACATCAGTTAACCATTCGCTTATTAATGGACGATAAAAAACGATTTATACATGTAAAAAGTTACATATAGCCCCTTTAAGAATCTCTCATTCTGACTTCTCAAACGTGAGGATCGGATGTTTTTTCTTCTAATGAAAGTAAATAAATGCTATTTATTTGGGTTCGGAACTGATGGTTGATCAAAAGAAGCAAATTGGTAAACCGCACTTTTCATTTTTTTGACACCGACATGCAGCCCTTTAAACAATCTGACTCGAGCCAACAGGAGAGCGTTTAAATACTGTGCCTGCTGCACCGTGAGTGTCTGCACGGGGCGGCTACGATCTGTATGCACATGATTAAACGGCTGCATTATGTTTTCTGTTCTCCAGTATGTCAGGAGAATATCCGGAGCAGTCCACCTGAAATGATCTAGATATTTTCAGGAGTGCAGATGTGAAAACAGCTTTCGTCTCTCTTCTGTCTACAGGAAAATAAAAAACATGTACAGACTGAATATGCTATTTTGTCTGACATACATGTAAACTTTTTTAAAAACAAGAACTATTATGAAGAATATCTTCTGATTTAAAAAACAAACTTCTGAGGTTAAAAAGGGGGAGACATGCTTCCTTCTTTATAGCTGGCAACTTTTTGACTTGAACTGTAACTTTTCACTGTGAGGTTTTTATGATACTGTACGACAATGCTTTCTTCCCAAACCGGTTGCTGCAAAGCATGTTTTATATTATTGTATTATATATTGTGAAAAATGTGCAAAACGGATAGACTTGACTAGATCTATACTTCGTCTGTGCACTTACAGCACTCCAAAAGATATTTAATGTCTTCACTGTATAACGTACTGTGAAATGAGTTTTATCACTTCAAGAGAAATATGTAATATCTTGACTCTCATATGGCAGCAAGGAGATGCATTGTGACTCTCGACTGGGTTCACATGCAACCAAGAGACCGGATTAATGGGAGAAATCAGGTTAAAGCAGGAAACCAGATAGCATAGAAAATCCAGCTGGACAGTTGGTGAGTAATCAGATTTCTCCGTCCTCCTCCTCCCTCATTCATAGCTGCTGCCACAGCCTGGTTTCCCCGTCTAGGGCATTGCAAACGTAATCCTCAAAGACTTTACAGGGCTAAAAGAGCGGGTTTCTGCAGCACAGGAACCTAATCTGATTTATCCATCGAGCGTGTAACCTGATTTTGTTTCAGCAGGGAGGTGGCTGCTAAAGCTGGGGGTGATCAGATTTATGCTTCACATGGAAGTACGATAAACAATGACAACGCATTGTTATACCATGTTTTTTTTTCTCTAACGTAATTAACCTTAACGTGCTTCTTTCGGCATGAAAAATCATAATTTATGGACTTAGAAATAAATAGACCAATCATGGGAGAGTAACAGGACAGAAACCTCTGGATACGGAGGGATTAAAATACTTTTGCTTTTGTACCATAGTAATTTAGACTCAGCACATAAGGTCGATAAGGTCAAACTAATGCAGCTTTACTCAACTGCCCAGAAATATATTCCACTCTCTCATGAACTTGAGGATATTTGATACTATGACCCCGGTACTCACATTTTTTAATAAATCTATAAACCTCCAAAATGACCATGAAGCTGAACCAACACCTCTATTAAAAAACTAAGCAATCAAAAGATCATAAATATAAGATTATTGGAGGACTGCTGTATCTGGACACATTCAGTTTTTGCAAAGTGAACCTGCAGAAATGTTCATGCACAATTTGGAAATGGATGCATGCATCTGGAAACACATGAAGGAAATGCAACCAGTTATGATCTGATGACAGACTTAAAGAAGAGGACAAGAGCCAGGCATGAGAAACAAATAAAGAGAGAAGGAAGAGTTCTTTTCATTATGCATTCCAAGAAAAACATAGAAAAGTTGAGAAAGAAGTTGAACTGCTGAGAAAAAAAAGTTGAAATCTTGAGAATAAAAGTGAAATACAACTTGGAGAAAGAAGTCAGTGTCACAAAATTGTATTTCAACTTAATTCTCAACATTTTGACTTTCTCAAAATTTCTTATTCACAATTTTTTTCTCTCTCAACATATCAATTTTATTTTCAACATTTGAACATACTTCTCAAAATGTCTTATTTTCATTTTGACTATTTTCTCGAAATGAAATTTTTTCCTGACAATTTGATTTTCGACATTTGGACTTTATTCTCGACATTTCGGTTTATTTTCTCAAACTTTTGATTTTTTTTCCTTAAAATTTCGTATTCGACATATCATCTTTTTTTTGTCAACTTTGACTTTTTTTTTTTAAATACACATTTGAATTTACACATTTCGACATTATTCTCGACAGTTGACTTTTTGCTCGACTTTGAATTGTGTTCTCGACATTTTGACGTTTTTCCTATCACCAATTTGAATTTCGACATTTAGACTTTATTCTCGACATTTCAGTTTTATTTTCGTCATTTTTACTTTTCTCAAAGTTTTGAGTTTTTTTCTTAAAATTTCTTATTCTA